>NC_056735.1:935109509-935298597 GCF_019279795.1 Protopterus annectens | reverse complement strand
AGGATTTGGACCTTACTCAAGATTCTTTTTGGTTCCAAAGAAAACAGGGGACTAGAGACCCATTTTGGACCTCAGCAGACTGAAACAATTTGTAAAAAAGAGAAGTTTTGGATGGTCACGCTTCAGTCCATACTTCCCTTTTTTAGGGAAGGACAATTGGATGTGTGCGATTGATCTCAAGGATGCGTACTACCACATAAAAATGACCATTCAGAGATCATCTGCGTTTCCAGCTGGGAGCCAGTCACTACCAGTTTTGAGCCCTGCTCTTTGGTCTCATTATAGCCCCCAGAGTGTTTACCAAATGTATGGCAGTGGTCACAGCTCACCTGAGGCGTCTAGGATTCCAGGTGTTTCCATTCTTAGACAATTGGCTCCTTGCCTCCACCACCAGGCATCAACTGTTCAGGCAACAGAATACACTCTGACACTCTGCAGCCACTTAGGCATTACGGTCAACTTCGAAAAGTTTGCCTTGTCGCCATCGCAGCATATCATCTTTATAGGGGCAGTGTTAGACACTTCAACAACCACTCTACGTCTTCAAGTTGAAAGGTTATCAATTCTTCGCCAACACATCACTTCATTGGTGTCATTTACATAGCTCCAGCCGCAGAGGTCTTGAAAGTGCTAGGGTTGATGGCGGCAACAATTTTAGCCATTCCATCGGTGAGGATGCATATGCGGATCCTTCAGTGGCTCCTGTTCACTCAATGGTCACACCAGTAATTAACAATGAACCATATGATTCTGATTACAAACTCTTGCAAGAGGGATCTTCAGTGGTAGTTGATGTCTCTACATGTCACAATAGGATGCCCCTTTGTACCCCCCCCTCCAGTAGCCACTGTGACCACGGACGCTTCCCTGATAGGGTGGGGGGTCATTTTCAGGGAAAGGCTGCCCAAGGCACATGGACGGATCAAGAGTCACATTTGCATATCAGTGTTCTAGAGATGAGAGTGGTACTTCTGGCATTGCAGTACTTTCAGGACTCTCTTCCTCTAGGGACAATTGCCATACAGACAGACAACATGTCAGTGGTCTGGTATTTGAACAAACAGGGTGGGAGCAAGTCTTACCCCCTTTGCCGAGAAGCCCTCAGAGTTTGGCAATGGGCTGTGTCATCCCAGCACTTTGTTGGCAATGCACATCCCGGGGAGATCCACTGTCATAGCGGACAAGCTGAGCAGGGCAATTTTGTTGCCACGCGAGTAGTCCCTCAAACAAGAGATTGTGGACAGGATTTTCTGCAAATGGGGCCAGCCTTCCTGTGATCTTTTTGCCAGCCACATCAACACCAAATGCAGAAGCTACTTTGCCCTGATACCCCGTCCGGGAGATCCCCCGAGGGATGCACTTGTACACGATTGGCCCCTGGGTCTCCTCTATGCATTTCCCCCAATTCTGCTGATACCCAAATTTTTACAGAAAGCAAAGTCACTGGGAAGGACTGTCATTCTTATAGCCCCTCATTGGCCTGGGCAGATTTGGTTTCCATTTCTTTACCATCATCTCTTGGAGGATCCATGGATCCTGGACCCAGTTCCAGACCTTCTGACACACACCCATCAGGGGACCTCCACCCATCCTTGCAGTCACTGAAGCTAACTGCTTGACTGCTCCAGTTCCCCTTATAGCAAGGCTTCATAATCTTTCATATGAGACAAGTCAAATTTTGTTGGCCTCCCACAAACCTTCCAGTAGAAAATTGTATCATAGTAAGTGGAAGAGATTTTCCATTTGGGCTGCTAACAAGAACCTTGGTCCTTACCAAGCTCCATTGTCATCCACACTAGAATTCTTGACTGAGATTTTTCACGAAGGAGCGGCAGCTGCTACCTTTAGGGTCCAGTTAGCAGCTATATCTAGTTTTCATCTAGGTATTGATGGACTAAATATTATGCAACACCAGTTATCCAAGGCCTTCCTCAAAGGTACCTTTCACATGAGACCTCCAGTGAAGACTCCTTATTCTCCCTGGAGCTTGAATTTCATGCTATCCCATATTAGTCTTCCTCCCTTTGAACCAGCGTCATCTAGTGAGCTCAAGTTTCTGTCTTGGAAAACTATTTTTCTAGTGGCTATTACTTCTGCCCGCAGGGTGTCAGAGCTTCAGGCATTATCTATGAAGCCCCCCTGTACGATTTTCCATCCTGACAGAGTATCCCTTAGGACTAACCCTTCTTTTTTGCCTAAAGTATTTTCTGAAACAAACATCAATCAAGTTATTGAGTTGCCTGTTTTTTCCCCAGCCATACCAACAAATTAGAATAAATGCTGCACAAACTTGATGTTCACAGACCGCTTGGATATTATCTGGACAAAACAAAAGACTTCAGAAAGTCAGACCAGCTTTTTGTTTCATTCTCTGAAGCCAGAAAAGGTAGACCAGTGGCTAAAACAA
This sequence comes from Protopterus annectens, assembly GCF_019279795.1. Lineage (NCBI taxonomy): Eukaryota > Metazoa > Chordata > Ceratodontiformes > Protopteridae > Protopterus > Protopterus annectens. The sequence goes on along the minus strand of NC_056735.1, from coordinate 935,296,190 downwards.
CTCTTTCTAAGTATCTTTCAGATTGCATCACCTATTCATCTGCTAATAGGTCTTTGCTGCATAAAGGGAAGGCGCATTCAACCAGAGCAGTCTTTACTTCTTCTCGGCCTTTCAAGCCAAGTTACCCTTTGATAATATCTGTGCTGCAGCCAGCCGCTTGGTCTAAGCCTCACACTTTAATCACTCATTACAAAGTGGACAAGGCCTCCAGGGACAGGGCTTCCTTTGGTTCTACGGTCCTGAAAAATGTACTCCCATGAGCCACGCATTATTTTTAAGGTGCTAGGGATGCTACCCATCAGTGAAGAACAAACGGCGAGATTGAACAACTTCACATAAAGAAGTTATGTACTCACCGTAATGTTCCATGTGAGTTGTTCCATCTTGCCTTCATGCTCACATCCCTCCCTCCTTCCCCCACCTGGCTGACAGTTGACCTGGAGACTGACTTCATCTTGATTATTCAATGTTTCTTCTTGTCTGGGGAGATTATTCCTCTTTCTAGGGTATGGTGCTCACAGCAAACAAGATCTGAGGTAATCCCAGCAGTGCATCTTGGGATAAGAGGTTTGGTTTCGAGCTACTGGTAATCTTTGAGCTTTGCTAAATGGCAGTGTCGGAGCCGAGGATCGGATCTGAACACATCAGTGAAGAATGAAGGCAAGATGGAACAACTCCCATGGAATGTTATGGTGAGTGCATAACTTTTTTCTTTTCTTAAATCTACAAGGGCAACTTTGCTTTTACCTTCCCAGGACTTACAGAATTTAGTAAAAACGATAAGTTGCTCATCTCCTTTTCTAGCAATAAGATGGGAAAACCAGTCTGCAAAACTAATCTAGCCAAATGGATAACGGATTGTATTTTCTACGAAGATTCCTTAAGAGGCCTAACCTTGCTAATACAACCAAAAGCACACTCAATTAGGTCAGTAGCCACATCAGCTGCCTTTTGGGTTAGAGGCTACATTGATGATATTTGTGCAGCTGCCACATGGTGTAATGCTCAATTTTTTATTGCTCATTACACATTGGACATAATCTTTAGAAACAGAGCTGCATTCGGTACTGCAGTTCTCCAGAACATCCTTCCAATGAGGGCCACCCAGTGTTACCATAGCTGGGGACTCTGTTGCATTTGTTGCGGGATGAATGAAAATGACATCAGATATAAAGGTTATGCACAGACGCACCTTCCCCCTTTTCATGTCTTTGGGATATTCCTAACGGAATTGTTAGGAATGATAGTTCCTGTTTGAGCTTCTGATCTTTTAGCTATCAGTTTTCTGTCATATCAGTATTGAGATACTTTACACGATCTATGGTAACACAGTGGTCAGGGGCATTGTGGATAAGGGAAGAGCTCGAGAGTTGGATCCTAGAATCTAGAGAAAGTAGCAGAGGCTGATCCAAGGATCAGATCCAAACCCTTTTGTTGAGGAAGAATAAAAATGATCAACATAGATGCACTGTTAAGGTGAGTACATAACTTTTATTTATACTCACCATAACAAATGTATTCCAGACAGGGTCAGGACCACTCTACCAGGGCCTTTGTCTCATCTGTGACTTTTTGGTAAGGGTTGGATTCTAGAAGTTACTACTTGGTCCTCTGTAATACTTTACAAAGCATTATAAGCTTGATACCTTTGCTATAGATCAAGCATTGCTAAGACCATTCTCCTTCCGTCTCCCAAGTATAGTTCGCTATGTTAATCTACCCATACTGCTAAGGTACTTGCAGCAGTGATTAATATGAAGAACATACTACAGTTGTGCAAGTTAACTTAACAGTACTGCTGCAATAAATACTCTATCCTTCCATCCCCCTTGTTTATGGTGTATCTTTTATGCCAAGGTGTGGACATATATTTTTGTTCCTAGCATTGCCTTTTCAGGGCTCAGCCTTTTTTGTCTTTTAGCTGGAAATCTGTGAAGGGCTTTGTGCCCAACCTTGTCTTTTAGTCAGCTCAGCTTGAGCTGCTTGAGAGTTTGGGTGCATGGAAGGGGGCAGGTGCCCTGAAGCTTTGGAAGTTAGCTGTCTGTTATATCCTTGGCAGGATATAACCAAGCTAACAGTCGCTCCTCAATAGCCTTAGAGGAGCATACCGTTTGACAGCAGTAAAACGTTGGAGGGCTTGCCTTCCACACTTGACTTTCAGTCAGCTCAGCATGATCTGCCTGACAGTTTGGGAACATGGAAGCTGTCTATCTATTAGATCCTTGGGTGGATATAACCCCATGTAACTAAAGCTAATGCAGCAGATATTATTCCATCATGTACCATTATGGTAAGTTCATCTTGCATAACTGTACTTAGAGACCCAATTTTCCTTGACTTGTTTCTCTCCAAGTCCAGTATCTCCACCAGTAGTTAAACCAGAGACCTAAATCTTCACCAGTGGATAAACTCTCACTGTATGTAAAGTTGTACGATTCACCATATTCCTTTAACTCATTTATGCTTATAGCACCATGTCTGAAATATCTGGCCAACGTCTTCACCGCCTTGTCTAAAATTAGAATCTACCTCTCATGCCTATAGTCTCACACTGAGCAGCCCTCCATACTGAAAGTAAAAAGTATTTACCTCAAATGAAATGCAGCATTATGATGGTTGACTTCATGGTTGCGCATCTTTAGCTGCATACAATAAAAATATATATGTGCCATTGCAAAAAAAGAGAGGAAAAATTATTTTTCTGGTTAAAATTCGTATATAGGATCTGCTTGATCCCTTAGTGAAAAAGAATTCCATTTGCTTTTTGAATATTCTGCAGTGAGGAAATGCTGTTCAGTATCAGTGGTGGCACAGCAGCAAATAAACATTGTAATTTGGATTTATCCAAAACATAGGTTCATAGATTAGTACTAGGCTAACTGCCCTTTTCAGCCATTTTAAGCCTAGCCAGTTATCCCTTGTGAGACTCAAACCCTGCACCTTGTGTTTATAAGGGAAACCGCTTAACCATTAGGCCACCTTCCCAACCATTTCTCATACTGGACCTTTCTGCTGTCTATTTACAGCTGTTCTGACCAAAGCTGCACTAAGTGTGACATTTTGAGAAAAGTAGCCAGTCTGATTTGAGGCATCTGTGCAGCTGTAGATGGAACTTCCTGAAAATGGCAAATACAGTTTAATTCCTTTTTGCTCATCAAATTAGAAGGTAATAGTTGAGGAATGGAAATCGTGCTCTCTCTCTCTTGTCCCATTTTATTCCACTCCATGTAAAAAATAAAAATTAACTGTTTTTGCATTGACATACATTTTGCAGGTAATCTGTTAAGACTGATAAGTGGCATTGACAGGTAACATTCGAGAAATGGGATCACACACTTACTCTTTGCACCTGCTTCACTTAGATTTATTTAAAAACTGAATATAGCAACAGGTTTTGTATGATTGTGCATTTTATTAGCTACAAAAAGTATAAAACTCTTTAAGTCTGGCATTATTGACTGAATGTAACCCTCAATAATTCTAGTCTATGTAATCCTCAGTAGTTCTATTCTGTGTGTCGGTACAGTAGACTTTTTTTTTAATCTTATATATTTTGAAGTTAAAATCCACACTAAATGCTAAAGCTTTTGCTTGCCAGAAGGCACTGTTCATATCCTTTGCTTGGCTGTCTTGGGAGTAGTGTGAAACCATTTTGAAAGTCACTCACTTGTAACTTTTTAAAGATTTTTGACTCGTTACTTCTAGCCTTTCCTGAGTATCTGTTTCAAGAAATTGTGGGCAGAAGCACTGGCTTGTCTCTGTTTTTGATGCTTGCTAACTATAGTTTTCAAATGCTAACTCTTATTATGGTTAATGTCTGCAGGTGCTTATGATTGCTGTTGTGCTGTATGGATCCTTTTTGCAATTAAAGTTTTGTATGCAGCACTATCATGGACTATTAGTTTGAAATTAATTTATTATTTTGCTGCTGTGATGCTTTTGTTTGGACTATGACCTGACATACTATTTGGAGCCCTTTGCCTTACATTATTTTAGTATGGCAGAGCTGTGCATTGTAGTTTGCTTTTGCATTTTGTGTTACTTTTTTGTATATGTTGTCTACCACTGCTAATGAGCATCTGTATCTTTGCACAGCAGATTGTAGGAAGTTGGAAGAATAGTGGCAATCTACTAACTGTGGCTTTTGTTTACTGTGACCTCTATCACGATCACTCTCACTTATCAACTGACCAAATTTTTGCTGAATGTCCAGATTTTTGCCTTCTATTTTTACTCTGTTACTCAAAATTTGTGGTTTTCTGGCAGGTCGCTGAATATTGAAGTCAAAAGACATACGTTTGAATTGCAGACTTCATTAAGAAAATGCATGCTAACAGAAATCCTGTTCTAGCAACTTTCTAAGATTTATAAGAATAATGTATAATATCTGTCCCTATTTTTTGTGCCTATGTATTTTAGGTTTTATCCAGATTTCTTGTAAGAGGTTGAGAGGTCTCTCTCACACACACACACACACACACACACACACACACACACACACACACACACACACACACTCTCTCTAACTGTCCAAAGCCACTTCCACACAAGTTGCTTGAAAGCTTTGGCATATAGTTGTATTTTTGTTGCTTTGTTATTTAATGCAGTGCTCACCCCTGGAAGTTTGTAACTGTCTATCTGAAACACAGCAGCTAAGTGAAATACGGTTTGTAATCTGTGTATATATGTAATATATGTAATCTCCATGCACATATGCAGCATAATTCAATGGCCTTAAACCTAGATTTCTTCATGGTAAGATGGACAGCCAGCTGACTTAAGGACAGGGCGCACATTGTCCTAGTTGGTGACTGCCACTAGTTTACAGATATTTGTACTTGTATGTATATTTTATATAACTGTCTCAGGCAGTGTCCATGTAGCAGGGTGCAACAGAATTTTACAGGACATCTCGGCACAATGGGTAGGAATGGCTCTTTATCAGTTACAGTAGTCAGTAAGCAAGAATGTGATTTCTTATGCCAAAATATAAATACTTGCCGTATTGATATTTGTAAGAACTTGACCCTTGTAGAGTATATATGGGACTCTGGTATCAAATGAAAGATTGCATAATGCTGCAAAGGTTGTCATTGATGCTGCTGGTTGCTATCAATTCACAGGTGTTTACACTTCAGTAATGCAGTATGTCAGTATCTCTGGTATTCTTCAGTATGCATTGTAGAACAGCATTTCACATGCTGTTTCACCACAGAAGTCAGGAATGGCTTCTCAGACACATTTGGTACTCTGCACCAGAGAATATCTGGGTTGTTTTCCAGAAATAGTAATTAACATATGACATATTCATAATTACCTGAGCCAGATAGTGCTTATATGATAGAAGAACCACCAGCTAGTAATCCACAGGATAGTTTATTTTAAAACACACACTGACATTTCGGCTCCACAAGCCTTCAAGGAGTGGTTCTACTTTCTACTTTGGTGCTTCTACAGTGTGGTTCTGCTGCAGTGTTTATATGATAGCTTGCACATTGCTGAAAAGCTCAGCACTGATAGTTTGTGTCCAGCTAACACTGCTTTGCAGATATTTATATTCCTCCATTGACTATGAACATATGAATACAGTTCATAATTTTGCAAGTGTCTGAAAAATGGGTTTTAAAACTCTTTCTAAAGACTGAAAATGTTCATTTATTAAATGTCTTTAACTATGTTCACAAATATTGTTTTGGTATAGAGTCCACGAGAGATGCTTAGTATGGTGTTAAACTTGATTTCATACTGACCAGAAGAAAATGCATGCGGTCTCTCAAATTTTTTTAAAAGGGGGTGTTGGAGTGTAACTTTAATGCTGGTGAGCTAGCTGCTGTGATTTGCATATCATGCGGTACTCCCATTCTTGTAAAGAATTGTCTGTGGGACACACCTCAGTTAGGCTAAAACTCATTTTCTGTGTTAACAAAGTTTCTGATGCGACAGACATCATGATTGCCTAATGCTCCCATCCTGCCTTGTTGTCCAATCAGTCCCATTGGATACTTGTCAAATCCTGAGGTTTTTTCCAAGTGTAAGGCTCCCCAAATTAAAAGTGGAAGGCAAAGATTGGCCCAAGAGATTTTTTCAAGCCGTATCTAGATCTTGCTACAGAAGTTTCCTAATCTCCAGAAAGAGTTTTTTTTCATTTAGAAAGTATCAGAAGAATGGTAAAAAACAAACCTAAGACTTCATGTTTCATAGATTCATAGGTAAGTATTGGGCTGGAAGTCCTTGTGGGCCATTTTAAGCATACCTCTCAACCGTACCGAATTTCTCAGTTTTTACCAGTTTTGAGGTCCAAATAATGGGGTGCCATGATTCCCAAGTGGCACCCCTTAATTTCTGATTTTCCCGGCTCTGATTTTTTAAATTTCGGCCTTGACCTGACATCATCACATGTGCGATCCTCAACTCCATCACTAGCCTGCCAGCCTGTTGGAATTGAAGGTCGAGGGACATACAAGCATTTCCGGCTGCTCCAGGGACATATTTGCGAGTGGGAAATTCAAACATGTTATGCGACCCGCTAGAATATTTATTTTGCGAACGAAGAACTTCAGCCGGGAGTGGGACGTATCAAACAAGGGAATTATGACCCAGAGGGAGGGAAGGAAACTCAGTACATTTAGAACACCGCTGCAGGTAAGTGTTCCACAAGTCACGTGTGTGTGTGTGTGTGTGTGTGTGTGTGTGTGTGTTCGCTATGCTGCATTCACTTTAATTGAAGTTTACATGACTGCAGCAGAGATGTCAGTTTATGATAGTTGATGTACCCATGACCATCTGTTCAATGACTTGATGAAGGGTCTTTGTTGCTGGGCAGCAGAGCTTTGAGTGCGCCTCCGCCAGAAACTCTCTTCAAGTTTCACTTTTATCTCTTGCTCAGGAATCCAGTTAATGGTGTGGGTTTCTGGAGGATATGTAATGCCTCCCTTCCTCAGACTTGTTAGAAAAGCTCAAGAGACAAGTTGATGTCTCATTCTCTTTAATGACAGAACTAACATTCTCTGCTTCATTTCAGTGATGTTCTCCGTGTTTCACTGTTGCAGTCATTACATTTGTGTAATCTGCTGGCAGGTTGCCCTCAGTCGGCCTGAATTCCAAAGTCTTGGGTCTTGCGTGGGTTACTGTCTTCTCTTCCATGACGTCAAGGGTATAAAGCATGCAGCCGATGCCATTTTCTTTAGTCTTTCTTGCCGCGCGGTGCCCGAAGCAGAAGCATTTCGCAAGTGCCGGTCGGCCGACTACTGAAATATTCGAGTTTGAGTTTCAGAACCGAAGTCTTCACTAAAGCTAAGTACTCCGTTGGGGAAACTTTTTTCTTGCTTTTTACCGATGTCAGAAAGTAAATAATTGCATTACTTGTGGGAAGCAAATACCTCATAAGGATTTCCATTTATACTGTATTCCTTGCCTAGGCCCTGATCACAACATGCCTGGCTGTCGGTTTTGTGCTAGATTTAACCAACGCACTATTAAGCGTCGGTATATTTTTGCATCAAAGTATTTTGGAAACAGATTTAACTACCCAGAAATGACGTCTGATAGCAATCAGACTACCGGAGTTCATAAAAACGCAAAGAAAAGGACAGAGAAATGCAGTCGAGATCCAAAACCAATGAAGCTTCTCCTAAGCCAGTCGCCGGTTCACCGGTACTCAGTGAGGCGCCTTTGCAGCCCCTGATACCCGCTACCTTCGAGTCGCAGGCCTCTACCGACGCCCATGTGGAGTCTGGCATGCCGCTAGATACTCAAGGTATTGGACTGACAGATGTATCTCCCTCGGATGGGTCCGGAGCCGCTGAGCAGGCACCGGCTTTTGAGGGTGTATTCAGACCTCAACATTTGTGCATCAAACCGATGACAGCTGCAAAACCAAAGACAAAAGCAACTTCTAAACCTAAAAACTGACGCATGAGCCACATGCACAGGTCTCTATGCCTAAAAAACAGATTATCCAAATGGCTGAAGACCTTATTACCTTGATCAGGGGTACCCATCTCCCTCCAGATAAGAGGCCTAGGCAAGACACTGATTATGAATCTTCAGATCATGTTTCTATTTCTTCTGTTTCCTCTTCTGATCTGGAATTATCTATACCTCCCTATGAGGATTCTGATGCTGAGGAGTCTGTTCCATTTGCATCTCCTCCTGAGGATTATTAGTTTGGAGAAATCTTGCATACTTTGAGGGAGCATTTTCACTGGGAGAGTCAAGACTTCTCAGAATCAAAAGAGGCTCGGGGATTTCCTTCTCCCTCAGCACAAGCCTTTAGCCATTCCCCCTGTTTTAGACATTGTGGATGATGTGTTTTCGGAGTCAAGCTTTGACCCCTAACTCCTTACCTCCGGCTCCCAGTAAGCCTGACAGAGTCCACGACTCACATAAATTTCTATTTAGAAACCCTGCTGCTGATCCTGAAACTATTTCACAGGGTCCAAAGGGAGTTAAGGCCTCAACAACAAAAAACCCTACCCCCTCTGACAGATTCTAGGGCACTGGACAGCTGTGGAAAAAAGGTTTATACATCCTGCAACCTTGGCAATCAGGGACTTAAATTGTCAATTTCATATGCGTAACTACCAATGTTATGGGATTGCTGAAACAGAAAATTATGTTGATTTCAGAATGTGCAGAAAATAAAGAATTACAGGCGTTATTGCATGCAGCCGAACAAGTTGGAAAGCATACTTTGCAATGTGGTTTTGATTCTTTAGAAGCCTCCTGCAGGGCCGCAGTTACTGGATCTGTGATTAGGCATGCCTGGTTGAAAGAACAAAATTTGCCAGATCATGTTAAAGCTAAATTGCTAGATGCACCTTTACAGCATGATTCTCAGTTTGGTATTAAGGCAGAAGAGGCTTTAAAGAAAATGGAAGACAAAGCTAAGTCTATGCAAACTGTTAAAGATTTCTTACAAGTACAGCCACCAAGAGTACAGCCACCAAGATTCAGTAGACACTGGCCTACAAAAAATTGGTCCTTTCCTGTGTCAGACAGAGATCAAAGGGGCAAATCCAGATGCCTTAAGGGTTCCAGGTACCTGGCTCAAGACTCATACAGGTCAAAGCAATGGGGCGCATCCACCTCTAAATCTGGAGGAGATAAAGAGCAAACATACAGGACGCAATCCCAGTGACTTCCCTCTGCCTACACCAAGCAGTTATCTTTTGGCAGCACCCATGGGGGGAAATTAGAACTTTTTGCTCAGAATTGGCAGTTAATAACCCAGGACAAGTGGGTAGTAAACATCGTATCACAGGGATACAGATTCCATTTCCACACACTGCCAATGACAAATGGTTGGCCAGATCTGCCAAAAAATCAGTGGGCAGAGGCACAGAAACAGGTTACATCCCTCATTGATATGAGGGCCATTCAGACAGTACCAGAACAGGAAAAAGGACAAGGTTTTTACTCAAGGCTGTTGGTACCCAGAAAGGACAAGGCCTGGCGGCCAATACTGGATTTATTGATTTTGAACACATACCTGGACATTCCAAAATTCAAAATGCTCACTTTGCAGCAGCTTCTGCCCATGCTGGGCAAGAATGCTTGGCTGGTGACTTTAGACCTAAAAGAGGCATACCTGCATGTCCCAATAAGACAATCGTGCAGAAGATGCATCAGATTCAAGGCTGGCTTAATGCATTACCAATTCTCTGCACTGCCCTTTGGCTTATCTACTGCACCCAGGGTCTTCACAAAGTGCCTAGCACCAGTAATTGCATTTTGCAGACAAAAAAGTATTAAAATATATCCTTACTTGGATGACTCTCTCATTCAAGCAGAGAACAAGGACACTCTTCTGTGACACCTGGCATTTGTGAAAAGGCTTCTAACATGCCTAGGGTACACAAACGAAAAGAAATCACAACTGGTACCCTCTGAAAAGATAATATTCCTTGGTACAAGCTTGAATACAACTGCCCAGATGACTTACCTCACGCCAGAAAAACAAAGGCAACTGACTACGCCAAACGGATGGCAACAAAAACCCAGTCTTCTGCAAGACAAATTCTTCAGGCTCTGGGCTTCATGGCACCCTGCATCCTACTACTTCCATATGCAAGACTGCATATGAGGAAACTTCAGTGGTACCTAAAAAGTTTATGGAGTCAACATTCACGCAGTCTGGAAACAATGATTCCTCTCATTCCCTACCTGCAACAGGAGTTTCTATGGTGGGCAAAGGCCTGTCACCAAAACATGGGATGGCCCTTCACTCTACCCCCTGTCAGCCAAACCTTAACAGACGCATCAGATTATGCGTGGGGGGCCCACATGTCAAGAAGATGCATTCAGGGCATATGGGCACCAAATCGAATGCATCTACATATCAACCAGAAAGAGATGCTAGCTGCTCAAAATGCCTTAACAGCCTTCAAGGACTTCATCCAGGACAACTACTGATAAAGTCGGACAACACCACAGTCATGTGGTATATAAACAAGCAAGGGGGCACACACTCATACCCTCTATGCAGATAAATACATCTTCAGGCTCAGTTCCTGCCAGGAAAACAAAACACTCTGGCAGATGATTTAAGCAGAAACCTTATGGATCCTCACAAGTGGAAACTAAATCCACAAGTCTTCAGCATGATAACAGAGAAATGGGGGAGCCCAGACATAGATCTATTTGCCTCTCCTCAAAATTATCATCTGAAAAGATTCTGCACAAGGAATTACCACAGATGAGCATGGAAAGTGGACGCCCTATCCTTCAGTTGGAAAAACCTATCCGTTTACGCCTTTCCTCCTCTGCCTCTTCTACCCAAGGTCCTCCGAAATGTCAGACAAGAGAAGCCAAAGATGATATTAATTGCCCCGGACTGGCCCCACCAATACTGGTACCCAATCCTATGGAACTTGTCTCGATACCCACCTTGGACCTTGCCTCAAAAACCACGACTACTTTCCCAACAAAACAATCAGATCCTGCACAATCAACTACAGACTCTGAACATGGAAGCATGGCTAATCCGGTAATCATACAAACGACACCTCTCAGTAAAGCTGTGATGGATGTAATTTTGGAAACCAGAAGGCTTAGTACTAGAAAATCTTATGCTGACAAATGGAAGAGATTCTGTGCTTGGAATCAAGCACAAGGAACTGATACAGCAGAACCACATCTTCCTCAGATATTACAATACTTAACTGAGATGCTTGACAAAGGCCTATATTTCTCATCAATCAAAATCCATGCCTCTGCTGTTTCGACACATTACAATACAGAGCCACCAATCTTTTCTCATCCTTTACTGAAGCAGTATCTTAGAGAAGCCAAAAATTTAAGGCCTCCTAAAAGATCACCATTAACCTGCATGGGACCTCAATTATGTGTTGGAAAAGCCCACCCTGCCTCCATTTGAACCAGCTGCTACCGCTGATATAAAGTTCTTATCATGGAAGACAGCTCTGCTACTAGCAATTACTTCAGCAAGAAGAGTTTCAGAGCTACAGGCCCTCATGGCTGTAGAGCCTTTTATCATATTTTACCTAGACGGCGTCTCTGAGGACAAATCCTACTTTTATGCCTAAGGTCATTTCCAGTGTGGCTCTTAACCAAACAATTCATCTGCCAACTTTTTGTCCAAATCTGCAGAACAAACGAGAGAGAATTCTGCATTCCTTGGACATACACAGACAGCTAAGATTCTACTTGAGCAGGACTAAAGCTCCAAGTAAAACTGAGCAATTACTAGTGTCGCATGCTGCAGGATCCGAAGGAAAGGCTATTTCAAAGCAGACAATTTCTAAGTGGATAAGCCATTGCATCCGTTTCTGCTACTTACACCATGGCAAACCTGTGCCCAAGGGTATTAGGTCTCACTCCACCAGAGCTGCAGCTACTTCAGCAGCCTTTCTCAGAGTAGTACCAACCAAGGACATTCTAGAGGCTGCTACTTGGAGTTCTGTTCACACCTTTACAAAGCATTACCATTTGCCTCTCTACTCTAAATCCAGGGCAGGCTTTGCCACTGCAGTGCTGCAGGGCCTTATAGCCTCATCTAATGCTGTTTAGCTCCAACCTCCCAACCATAGATTTGGGATTCTACCCAAATGTAATGACTGCAACAGTGAAACACTAAGAACATAGTACAGTTGTGTACACTTGCCATAAATGTAGATTTTCGAGTGTATTCACTGTTGCAGTCCAGGTTACCCTCCCTCCATCCCCCTGTCCTTCTACAGTTTACCTTTCCTTCTCTATCTTCTACAACCTGTGTGTTGTATTTGCTTGTAGGTGAAGGTAAAGTTTATATTTATTCATTAAGATATATAAATATATATAATATTGCTACCTTTTTGGGGGCACCTTGACACTGGGGGCAAGAAAAACTAAAGAAAATGGCGTCTGCTGCATGTTTTATATACCCCTGACGACCTGGCGTCATGGAAGAGAAGACAGCAACCGATGCAGGACCCAAGACTTTGGAATTCAGGCCGACTGAGGGCAACCTGCCAGCAGATTACCCAAATGTAATGACTGCAACAGTGAATACACTCAAGCATCTACATTTATGGTAAGTGTACACAACTGTACTTTTTCTCCCTTCACTTGTACAAGTATTTTCCTTCCTCATTGCATTTCTAATTGTTGAAACGTATGTAATAAAATATAACAAAACTCATGCAGGTGTTTGCAGCAGTTAATACATCCTCACTGTCCTATCAACTGCTCCACTTAACAGCACTGTTAGCTGATTCCTGTTAGGCTTGTGTAAAGTGTGTGTAAGCGCTTCTGCTTGAAATGTTCGTGTTTAACTGTGGTACGTACAGCTGAACTTCTACTGGCTCAATCTCCAGGCATGGCACTTCTTAAATGAAACGTTCGCTGTTCATGTAGACTCTGTGATTTACTTATTTACATAATGGCTGGATTCATGTTGCAGGCACTTAGTTTGAGTTTGTGTTCATGATCATGATGTACTTTATTGAAGGCTCTTGTGTGTGCATTGCTCAATACAATGACTGTTATCACATGTTTACTTCAGCTGCTAGAGGTGTACGGGTCGTTTTACTTAACGGTCAAGATTTACACAGCCTCTGGATTTTATTTAATGGCTAAACTATATGTACTGTGCTGCACTTTATTATTTGTAAGAGCTGTTGCTTGCTGTACTGTGCTGTATTCACTTTAATTGAATGTGTGTGTGTGATCTTTTAATGTGGAATTATTTAGGTGACTTTTACTTCTGCAGAGATTGTGCATATTTACTGATACAGGTGAATTGTAGAAGTCTGAGTAGACTTTTATGATGGAAATGCTCTGAATTGGGCAGTTTTGTCATTAGTTCATACATTTTGTTTCATTGATTACTGGAAAAAAGTTGAAAATTTAAAACACATTATACAAGGAATGCAATTTAATGCAATCAGGAAGGTGTATCAACAAACACATGTATGTTTCGTGTACAAGGGGCCTATGAATTGAAAACAGCACAAAGGTAATCTATCAGACACTGGTCAGATGCATTTTCTTTGAATGCTGTTTTAATGAATGTGAATTTCAAGGGCAGAGAAGTTTTAATGCTAAGTCTATTTCCATTGTGAGACTGTATTGCTTTGTTTAGCAAATGACAGCGATGGTTAGTGCTTGTGGCCTTGTGCTATAAAATGTAAAATAAGTTTTAAATGAAATCTAAATAATCATCATAGAAATATAGCAAATACGCACATTACATTGTTAATGGTAAATGGGGAGCAATATCAAAGTAATGGAAAGTTGGAATGGCTGCAAGGAGGGCTGGTGGGCCCCATTCGACCATGATTTTGTGAGTGGGAAGGGTGGTGGGCAAACTCAGATATCTCCGGGTGGCACAAACTCAAGCTACGCCACTGATCAGTAGCCCATGGAGAATGACTTTTGGAGGTCCTAGCAAACTATAATATTCCTTTGCTAAGATTAGAATATTGCCTCCTACCATTAAATGCCCTGCCTTTTACCAAAAAACCCACATACTGCAAGTCACCAAAAACAAAATCCTAAAATTCATCTTCTCCGTTCCCAGTGAACATCATTGCTACACATTAAAAAAAAATTGATTGCCATTTACTACAGGGTCCAGGCCCAGGGCCATATTTTGGTAGTCTGTTCTTCAGTTTGCATTTGAAAGTTGGCACCCCACAATTCCATTGGGATGGGTGGGGTTACATAATTGTATATGCAAATTTTATGTTACTCAGCATAGATTTGTACCTATTTTCAGGGACCTTTATCCAGATTTTTGATGCTTCCAGGTTTGAGAGGTATGATTTTAAGCCTAGCCAATTTTCCTCAGAAAAGAGAATCAGACCTTAGATCTGTGTGGTAAACACCTTAACCGTTATGCCAAACCCAATTCAGAAGAGTTCCTTTTTCATACTTAAAGAATTATTGTTGTACATTTTTAGGGATCAGTTGCTACAGTTTCTTATTTCCCTTTAGCCACAATTGTTTCCCCTGTAGACCAGCTCGGTGCCATACCTGTGATGTAGATGAAAGCAGTGGAAAGTAAGAGAAGTCATTAGGTTTCCTTATTCTGCAGATAAATATAGAAATACTGCAGGTTGTTTTCCCTTGTAGTAAAAAAGAAAACCACAACATGAGTTTTAAATGAAGGAGAATGAGGCACTTGGATGGTTATCAGGAATAATTCTTCTTTGGCAGCTTGTGTGTGCATGTAAGCTATCTTTATACTTGGGGTCGGTGTGGGAAAAATATGCAAGAACATATGTATGCTTTTGTGTCACTTATCCAGCAGAATGTGCTTTTAGCAAGTTCTTTGCTGTAGTGACATGGAAGTTTAACCACGAGTGTTAGTTCATTTTTTATTGTTTAAGAAAATAGTTAGAATCCTCAGTTCATCCTGAAGATGTTAGTTTGAAAATGTCCTAAAAAGGCAAGCAGAGTTTTTACTAAACCTCAACAAGCGTTTGAAAATCCTTAATGCAGGTACTAGTTTGTTTTATTCTTCAACCCTGTAGAAGCTGCTGCTACATTTATAAAATGAATTGGTTTGCTTTTAAACATAGGTCTACAATCTTTAAGAAATTGTAGTTGGTGCTTGGCTACAGATGACATATTCCTCATGGCATATGATGTTTTAAGTGTTAGTGTATTTCCCTCCTTGGCACTCATTTGAGATTGTTTTTAATAAAACCCTTTTTATAAACTTGTTAAAACACGGCCTAAATCAGATCTGGGGAATCCCCTGTGGTGTCAGAGAAAGCTTAATGCGAGATATCACTGTAGACTTTCTTCTTTCGGCTGCTCCCGTCAGGGTTCGCCACAGCAGATCAACTGTTTCCATTTCTTCCTGTCCTCTGCATCTTGCTCTGTCACACCAACCACCTGCATGTCCTCTCACCACATCCATAAACCTTATCTTAGGCCTTCCTCTTTTCCTGTTACCTGGCAGCTTCATCCTTGGCATCTTTTTCCCAATATACTCTGCATTCCTCCTCAGCACATGTCCAAACCAACGTAATCTTGCCTCTCTGGCTTTGTCTCCAAACCTTCCAACCTGGGCTGACCCTCTAATATACTTATTCCTAATCCTGTCCATCCTTGTCACACCCAGTGCAAATCTTAACATCTTCAACTCTGCCACGTCAAGCTCTGACTCCTGCCTTTTTGTCAGTGCCACTGTCTCCAACCCATATACCATAGCTGGTCTCACTACCCTCTTGTAGACCTTCCCTTTCACTCTTACTGGTACTCGTCTGTCACAAATCACTCCTGACACTCTTCTCCACCCACTCCATCCTGCCTGTACTCTCTTCTTCACCTCTACTCCACACTCACCATTACTATGAACTGTTGATCCCAAGTATTTAAACTCATCCACCTTCGCCACCTCTACTCCCTGCATCCTCACCATTCCTCTATTCTCCCTCTCATTCACACACATATATTCTGTCTTAGTCCTGCTGACGTTCATTCCTCTTCTCTCTAGAGCATATCTCCACCTCTCCAGGGTCGTCTCCACCGGTTTCCTACTCTCACTACAGATCACAATGTCATCTGCAAACATCATAGTCCACAGAGACTCCTGTCTGATCTCTTCTGTCAACCTGTCCATCACCATTGCAAATAAGAAATGTTGCTAAATACCACAGTAGACTTTAATGGAGGTAATTCCATACGTGTGCATTGAAGTCTATGGACTTGTCTCCATGCTTGGGCCATCCTTAGCGTCATCAGTCACAAAAGTCATCAGCCATTGTAGTAGGGAAAATACGTAATTTAAAATTGGTTTAGCAAGTAGGATAGAGCTAAGAAATTGGAAGCAAATGCATTACAGCCTTATAAGGGACCATCAGCTGTGGTGCAAAAGGTAGGTGCTTATTCTGTACCTCATTTTGTACATTTAAGTTGGTGACAAAAGGAGACAAACCTAACATATATTAAATCAGTACTTTTCAATCAGCACAAACTGAAAAATCTAGAAAATAAGGGGAACATGAAGAAAGTTTTAATAGTAAATGTAACAGGAGTTTACTTAAGGAGAAAACATACTGCACTTTCAAACATCTTGGAGCTTTGTATACTCACTGAAGCTCATAATGCCTTTTTTGTATACTTCCAGTTCAGTTTACTATTTGTTCGAACGGCAAAACATTTGACATTCGAAACAACAAACAGTAAACCCGAATGCAAACATTCCAACCGGCCACGATGTCGACCCAAATGATCAAACATTTGAGTCAACATTGTGGCCGAAACCATCACGTGATAGCCGTATAGGAGACTTCTATATGACATCTGCAGGGGGGTAAGCCGCCCCCCCCACTCCCCCCTACTAATGCATTCCAACTCCGAGATCGCACTACAGTGGGGATATGGATGAATTTCCAATCCTCACTGTACTGTGATCTCTGTGCAGATGGTCGAATACACTTATGCGAATGTACTACTGCATTTGCATAAGTGTGTTCGACTATCCCATCCATTTATGCTTTGTGCACAACATTCTGATTTTCGGCAGCAGTGCTGCTGACAGAATGTCATTCGCAGAAACCATAGTAAACCTTCCAGTTCATACCCGTACCTCCTTATTGGCATCCAGAACTTTTTATGGTCTGGCTTCTTTAATAAAGTGACTTGCCAACTAATAGGTAGTATTAGAAAAGGGCAAGGGGTTATTAACAAAATGTCGCTAAGATTTGTTGGTATAGGATGTGCTGCAGTAGATAAAACTTTTTTTGTCATTTATTATTCATATTTATGCCCATATTTTCTGAGACCTACAAACACCAGTATGGGAGATGGGACAATTCACTGAAAATGCTAGTTTATATCACACTGTACTGAAAATATTGATAGTAATTATGAAGATAAGCAGTGTCTCTATGTACTTAATACCTCAAAAAACAAGTGATGTACAAACTGTGAAACATTAGATGTTGAAGAAAGCTGTCTTTGGTATTTGGGCTGTAAGTTGCACATCTTGAGATGTGACCAGTATTTGTATTGCTAATTATACAATTAAACATATGTTTTTATATTTCTGTAAATATCTGTAAACATGCACTTATAGAGGAATTTCTTTTTCTCTCATGAAAGCTTACATCTGGTTGACAGAAATGTTCTAACAATATATGTCTAGGCTGTATAGTTTTCAAGATATGAAAATTAGTGAAAGTTTAAAAAAATATATAATTTGGGGTCTGTGGAAAAAGCAAAAAGTAGTGCATTATGTTGCAGTATTTTATTTACAAGAAGGCACTATTATCACTTTAAAGAATATCTTCTTACTAATAACATTGCTATTGGTACAGTTTTAATAGCTTTTATTCACAAAATATTTACATTTGTTAATCTTATGCATTTTAAGCTCTATACCAATTGCAAAGCCTTCAGTGTGACTGTCATTAGTGAGGAGGTGCCAAAAAACACCTGTATACAAATTGGACCACTTTATGTGAATGTTGCATCCTTTGGTCACACTTCCTCTTTCCAGTTGATATGGTAGGACAAGGTACATGTAAAATATGCCTCCATGGCCATCAAGAGCAGCACCTCTCCATCATAAGTAAGTAAAACAGTGACTATTACAACAGGTTAACCTGGATTTGATTCGTATCTCAACATCTGAGGTGCTGACAAGGTGTGGGGAGGACAGACACGCTTATCCTTGAAGAGTAGGTGGGAGACCACTTGCATGGGACACAAAAATCAGTTAGATTCCCTAGTGGAGGCCAGTGAAATGGCCTCAAATTTGACTCTTGAAGATGGTCAGGATGGCACACTGTCATTAGCTGCTTGCAGAAGAAAGGAACTCATTGGGAAGACTGCCCATTGTATGCATTGTACATTCCACCCATAGGGTGTTACTAGGGCTTGTGTGGAGGTGGAGGCAAATATAGGAACAATGCCAGTAGCAGTATGACAGGGCCCTAGGAAGCCTTGATCTCGTCAGCCTTGACCCTTGGAGTAAGTCCATGAAGGCCAGAGGGTGTAGGTAGACCCAGCAATCAGGGAGAAACATCAGGTTTCCCTCTGCTGCAAGAGACAAAAATTGTAAATGTATTTTTCTTTTGTTGGGGGGGGGGGGCATTACTGACTGGTATACAGCCATTTCATAGACTCACTGTGGGTAGTCCCCATTGTTAGATGTTAATAGGTTTTTAATCCATCAGTTAGTCCTCAGCAGAATCATCCTCAGTAGGACAGTTTTCTCCCATGATGGCTTTCAAACTGTTGACTTCTGTTGCAGATCCCTGTAAGTCAGGCAAGTAAATAATTGTATATCCTTGTAAACAGTGTTGATGTCGCATCTTTATCTTGATTTTGCAAGAACTATGACTGTTCATTAGTGAAGGGCAAATTGGTGGTCTCAATCTAAATGCACTGTCCTGTTGTAGTGTGTATTATCACAGTGTGCTTTTTCATAGGGCATCCCCCCCCCCCAAAAAAAAAAAGATTAAAAAGAAAACAGAAGCTTTGGGTAAAATATGCTGAATTGTAAAGGTACAAAGGTACTGAATCTCTTCTTGGACACACCTAGGGGGGGGAGGGTACCCTCAGAGATCAATTGATATGGTGAAAATCTGCTAACAATAATGTTTATCCTAATATTGTGGCTCAGATGGAGTAGTCTCCTAACATCTAGCAAATCCACAGGTGCTCTTTCAGACCAGATGTATTTATGTTCCACAAACTTTTCACAAGGAGATGGCGGTAGAAAGCTTCTTCAGGAAGAATTACATAGGTAGTTGTGATTATCTACTTATAAACTTTGCATGGAATGCTAGTGCTAGCAGCCTGGATTAAGAATTATGCATTGTTTGACCCCCTTTGTGATGGACTGATTTCCTATTGTCTGATAAGATGGTGATAAAATTCCTTTTATGATGTACTTAGCTAGCAAGTTTCTTTTGCAGCTGTACTTTAATGAATGCTGTGTCATTTTTTTTTTAATTTGTTTTGTCATACTGTATTTTTGTAAGAAAACAGATTAACAGTATGATATGGATATGTTGATATGACTTCAGAATTGTGTTTTATAACCGGTCTGTTTTGTAGTCTAATCTTTCTTTTTGTTAACTGAAGTATATTAATACATTTTATATAAATTGCATTTCTTTTGTCTTCTCCATCTAGTCAGCTGCAACAGACCTCTCTGCTGATCTGTTTTCTCCATTGAAAAAATGTAACCGTCACCCCCCCCCCCCCCCAAAGAAAAAACACATCACAATTTTCATGGGGAGAGACTAGTGAAAGATGTTATGTCCTAATTATACCATAAGGAGAAGGATCAGTAGACAAGCACGACATCATACTGTGCAAGTAAGAGGTGTGTTTGCTCTCAGCCAATGTGCTGCATGCTCTGGTAATGCAGCATTCAGTGTACCAGTTTCCTGTGTGAATAACAGTTGGGTATCCACTTGCATAGTTAGTTTTGCCCTGCTTGTGTTTTGCCTGTGGTAATCACCAGGGCTAATGCTGTAAATGTGGGACAAACTGAGCCTTGACTTTCTAAATCCTTTTCCCCTAATCAGCTGTCTGGCACCCTGGATGTCATTTTAGCACACACAGGTATCAACATCTATGCTAGCAGTCCAGAATTGTGTGCTTTTCAGAGTTAAAAAGAGCTTACATTTTTTTTCTTTTAATTTTAGGGCTGATGGACAGTGGCCAGAAGGTTTGCAACAAGTGAATAGTACATTATTATTTACGAAACCATTGAATCTCAATCATTCTGGGGTTTATATCTGTCAAGTGGCCAATGATCTTGGTCAGAGAAGCAGCCAGAAGAGTGTTGGAATTCGAGGTGAGGTCATGCTTTTTGCTGAAAATGCAGGCTGACAGAGGTTCTGTCTAGAACTGTGCATTTTGGAATGATTGCTTACTGTGTTGTATGTGTTATGTGCTGTGATGTCCTAAAATAATTGAATTAGTAGGACTGAAATGCTTGGTGTATAATTGACTTGTTCTTTTTCTCTTATGTTTTTTAAGTTTGTGTTCTGTAGATTAAATTGACGTCACTTTGCCCAACTGTAGAAAGCATCCCATCACAAGCACCTTGACTTTTTAAACCTATATCCACTTTGTCAGACCATAGTTTCCTCTGCTTCCTGAGAGATACTAGTATGGCATTCAGTGATTACATTTCTCTTGCCTTTTTTTCTCTTCTACAGCTAATGATTTGCCTTTCGTCAGATCCACAGTGCAACTGAATGCCAAACCGGCTCAGTAAAATGGACTCGAAAAAAGAGACGTAGACTAGATGAAGTGGTTCACATGATCAGATTGAGGTCTTTTCAGAAGTGCCTTTTTAATATAGTACAAGGATAAAAAAAGGCCAACCGAGGCATACAGCCACTTCACTGAGTAAATGCATCACATACCAACAACAAAGTTCTTAGGGTATTTACTTCTCCCTTTATATTTGACATAATCATCTATTTATCCGGCAAAACATAGAGCAATCTGCTGAGATGTACCCCATTCAAAAATCGTGCTGCACGTATTTCATGATAATACATAGTACCTATCTGACTCGCAAGAAAGGAAACCACCCATTATTCCAAACTTTCTTATGTTGCTTGCAGTATTCCACTGACATCATCAACACCAGCCTGCTTTTTTTTCCCATTTTCTACATGGGGTCGGGGTATCCTGTTAACTGTCTGCATCTCTCTTGATTCAATGCCACACTCCTGCCTTCTTTGACACTCATGTCTGACTATCACAGATCTTTCACACAATCCATCCAACTCTTTGCTGGACATACTCATATCTTCATGTCTGTCCCAAATCATCTTCACCAGATTGTATTCTGCATTTCTGCACGTGTCCAAACCACTATAATCTGTTCTCTTTGATCTGTTCTGCAGTTGCAGCTACTTTGGCTTCTACTCTTATGTCCTCATTTCTTTGTCCCACAGTGTGCATCCTATCACCTTTCTCAGGCACTTCATTTCCATCACCTCTAGCTTCTTCATTTGCTCTGCCTTTACTGCCAGTTTTTTTACCATACAGTAGTACTGATTGCCCCACTGTCTTATACACCTTACTTTTCAACAACTTTGGCATTCTGTTCATAGGTTGGTACTAGGCTATCGGTTCTAGGGCCTATACAAGCCTAGCCATAACAATTCCCTGGCTATTTCTTGATGACACCCTTGATCTCTCTCTCTCATTATCCATAACTCTCACTTCCCTGTTTATTACTACTGAATATGAAAGAATACTCTGCACTCTCATATCTAGAACTCTCTTTATGAAATAACTTTAGTAGAATTTTGAATTTATGTATAATCCCTTATAATCTGCCATCAGTTTTTTTTAATACTTACACTAATTGTAATTGTTGTTCATTGCATTTGTATTTGCCTACTGTGACTTTAACAATGTTTAAGTATGTCTAATACCTACTGTAATCTATATGTTCTGGAGCTTTTCTCCCCAGGACTCAATTGAAAACTGGTTCATTTTGGCCCAATGGACTATCCTGGTAAACCAACTGCAAATAAATAAAATAAATAAATAAATACATTTCTTCCCACACTGTTTACTTCCCTGGACCCCTGTCTAGCAGGGCGACTGTCATGATCCCCGGGGTGAATTTCCTTTCTCCCATCCAATCGTCAAGGTTCCTTTTGAAGAGGGCCAAAGAGGCACTCTGCTTGACATGTATGGGCAATCTTTTCCAGAGTCTGGGGAGTCTCTGGGTCAGGAACCTATCCCTCCAGCATGTTTTGTTTATTGTGATGACAAGGTTTAGATCCCTGGAGCGTGTGGCTCTGAGAGATTGGGATTTCTTTAAGTGTAACATGCCCAACAGCTCTGGGTTTGACATGGCCTTGTATGTTAAGCAGAGATCGCCTCTGAGTCGATGATATGTGACAGAGTATAGCTGAAGTTTTTTAAGGCAGTCAGCGTAGGGCATCTGCTTTAGGCCTGTGATTCTTTTAGTGAGGTATTTCTGCGGCCTTTCCAGTTGTTGCAGATGTCTTGAGAGGTACATACCAAACGGGGCGTTGTATTCTATAATGGGTCTAATGAGAGATGAGTACAGTGGGACAATGACCTTCTTTTTTCTGGAAGAAAAGCCCTTAGTGATGAGGTGTGCCACATAGAAGGATTTCCTGACTGTTGTGGCAATGTGGTTATCGAAAGTGAGACCACTGTCCACCTGTGTCCCTAAGCCTCTTATCACACTTTCGGTGTTTAGTGTACTGCCACCTATATGGTAATTCGTGGGTACATGTTTTTTCCCATAGGGGATAACTATACATTTCTTGGCGTTGAGCTTGAGCCCATGGCTCTGGCACCAAGCATCTGTTTCTGTAAGGCCCTTTTGTAGAGTATCCACATCATTTGGGGATTCAATAATGGCTCCCAGGTTGCAGTCATCTGCGAACTTTGTTAGCCAGAGTCCCTTAGTGTTGGCCTGTACTTCAGAGAAGTAGATGCCAAATAAGAGCGGTCCCAGGACTAAACCCTGAGGTACTCCACTTGTCTGGAGCTGGATTTGGAGTCGGCTACTTTTACAGTGCGAGTTCTTTCAGTAAGCCAGTTAGCAACCCATTGGGTGACGTAGGGATTAATGCCCAGCTTAGTAAGTTTATCTATGATTCCAGAGTGGGGGATGCTGTCAAAGGCCTTGGCAAGGTCCAGATAGGCTGTGTGAACCACCTTACCCTTGTCCATGGCTCTGGGGACTGATTCAAAGAAGTCAGACAGGTTTAGAAGACGAGATCGGCCCCTCACGAACCCAAACTGGGTGGGGTCCAGTGTTTGAAGGTTACCAATGTCTTTGTTTATAAGTACTATGATAATGCGCTCCATGGCCTTGCAGATAAGACTCGTCAGACTGATGGGACGGTAGTTTCCGGGATCCATACTACACCTGAGATTCTATGCCGGTTGGATGCAGCGACTTTAATTCTAGCTTTGACCTATTCATTCAGACTTCCCTTCTCCTCATTCACCCCTCCAGATACTGAAGCTACTTTCCTGTTCCACTATCTTCCCTTCTGAGTTTCAGATGGAAACACTCAGCATGTTTTTTTCGGAGGTTTCAGGAACCCTACAGAGACAAAGGGATAACATGCAAACTCCACAGTCATTGGTCTGAGGTCAGGATTGAACCTTGTACCTTATGCATGGGAGGTGAAGACCTTGACCATTATGCCAACATGTCTCAGTCCTGCCCATCTCCACAGACCTTAACTCATTACAGCCGAGTGACGTCCGCAGGCGTTTCTGCAGTTACCTCCTACTGCACCTCTAGACATCAGATATTGCCTGTTGATATTTGCTTAA
This sequence comes from Protopterus annectens, assembly GCF_019279795.1. NCBI lineage: Eukaryota > Metazoa > Chordata > Ceratodontiformes > Protopteridae > Protopterus > Protopterus annectens. Next base: position 935,272,424 of record NC_056735.1, on the reverse strand, counting down.
ATAATTCCAAAACCATGCTATGTGCAAGGTATCAGAATATTTTATCTTGAAGCAGGTATGATGGAAAATACAATTGTATTGATATGACGTCTGTCACTGAGTATTTGTTAGAACTGTAAGTTGACAACTTTATTTTTTAAAGGCTGAAGCCACACTCACTGGGAGTTAAAGGTACACACTCAAAAGAGCTCGACTGGAAGGGAATGAGTTAATTTATTTTGGGTTTGTCCCAAACCCAAGCTATCATGGAAATCATTAGAAGAAAATTTTATAGTAGTAAGTCTGCTAAAAGCAAAATTCTCTTGGAAGCTAACAGTACTTTGTACTTTTACAATCAAACTCATGAACATGTGGCTACTCAGTATATTGTTTGTGGTAGCAAAATTTAATTTACCACTACTGCGCTAAATGGAAACATCGTGAAAATGGGGCATAAGAAGGAATTTTGTTTCAAACCTGTTCTGCAGGCCATTCTGAGGGTAATCAATACTCTTGTCTACACAGTTGCTATTAAAGATGTTGATGTGTCATAGAGGGGAGGGTGCCTTTGTCTTTTGAGTGCATGTTCTTACTCTAGATTATTTATAGTCCCCAAGAAAGGAGGACAGGGGAAACCAGTTTGGGAACCTCCAGCATCATTAATCATTTAAGAGAACAGAATATTGGTTCTGCACATCCCCTTTCTTTGATTTCTGTGGAAGCTTGGGTGACTGCCTTGCACTTAAGGACACATACATGCGTGTTCCACTAAGGCAAGTGGTTTCTAAGGTCGGTATTATAGGAATATTATCTGCATGCAGCACCATGTTTTGGAATAGCTTTTGCTCCAAGGTTCTTTTCCAGATGGTAATGCTCAGCCATTGTGGTCCTCAGGTTGCAAAACATTACTGTTTCCCATTATCTAGACCAGGGGTGTCCAACCTTTTAGCTTGCTGGGGCCGCATTGAGTGAACAGAAATGGTCTTGGGGCCGCATATAAAATATATTCTATAGTTAACTCTTTCGCTGCCGCGGGAGACCAAAGTCGAACTCCTGGCTGTACTGTAGGTGCATTTGAACAATGAATAAATGTAATAAATGCCTAATATTTGCCTTAAATTTTTAATTCTTGTTCTAATTCTCTAATCTAACAGTTAATTCTAGCATTTTTAGTAACATTTATTTTTTTACAAATAAACAGATATTCACTACAGCACTAGGAATTCTCACTTGGAAAAACACTCCAGCAGTCCAATTATAGGTTCATAGGTTCATACTAGGCTATCTGCCCGAGGGCATTTACAAGCCTAGCCCATAGTTTTGTGGCTTACGCCACCCCTTTAGTATGGGGAACTATACCCATTATTTTGCTGTGCCTCTGTTGAGCAGTGACACTGAGGTAATCCCTGGGGTATATCTGCGATCTCCCATCCATTGGTCAAGATTTCTCTTGAACAAGGCTAGCGAGGTGCTCTGCCTCACATATACCGGATTTTATTCCACAGCATAGGGAGTCTTTGGGTGATGAATCTATCCCTCCAGCACGTCCTATTAATAGCCGTGTCGAGGTTCAAGTCTCCCGCCCTTGTGGCTCTGACGGATCTAGATTTTTTGAGGTGAAGCATATTCATCAAATCTGGGTTTGACATGGCCTTGTATGTTAGGCAAAGGTCACCTCTGAGCAAGCGGTGGCGACTGAATAGAGCTGGAGTTCTTTCAGTCGGGCAGCATAGGACAGATGTTTGAGACCCTTTATCCTTTTGGTGAGGAACTTTTGTGGCCTCTCCAGCTGCTGCAAGTGTCGGGTCAGATACATTCCGAATGGGGCATTGTACTCAATCATTGGTCTGATGAGTGATGAGTATAGGGAGACTATGACCTCCCTTGATCTAGATGAGAATCCCTTCATGATAAGGTGGGCAATGTAGAAGGTCTTCCTAACTACTTTAGCTACATGGGTGTCGAATGACAGACTATCAACCTGGGTCCCCAGGTCCCTGATAACTTCTTCTGTGCTTAGTGGATTGCCACCTATTTGGTAGCTAGGGGTAACCTTGTTTTTTCTGAAGGGTATGACTATGCATTTTTTGGCATTTAACTTTAGGCCATGGCTCTGGCACCAGTTATCCGTTTCTGTGAGACCCTTCTGAAGGATATCTGTGTCAGATGTGTTTTCTACTATGGCGCCCAGTTTGCAGTCATCTGCAAACTTTGTCAGCCATAACCCTCCTGTGTTTGCTTGTACTTCGGAAAAGTAGATGCCAAACAAGAGTGGGCCCAGGACTGAGCCCTGTGGTACACCACTTGTGACAGGCTTTGAGTCTGACATGGCGCCAGCAACTCTGACCCTGTGGGTTCTGTCACTCAGCCAGTTTGCAACCCATCTTGTGATGTATGGGTTAACATTTAAGCTGATGAGGTTTTCAATGATACCCGAGTGGGGTATTGTATCGAAGGCCTTCGCCAGATCGAGGTAGGCTGTATGGGACTGCCTTTCCCTCATCAATGGCTTTGGTGACTGTTTCGAAAAAGTCAACCAAGTTTAGAAGGCATGATCTGCCTTTGACAAAGCCAAACTGGGATGGATCCAAAGTCTGCAAATTCCCTATGTCTTTATTTATGAGGTCCATTATGATCCTCTCCATGGCTTTGCAGATAAGGCTTGTCAAGCTAATGGGCCGGTAATTTCCAGGGTCGGTGGAGGCACTGCCTTTGTGAAGTGGGACCACAGTTGCAGTGCGCCACTTCCTGGAGTGCGTATCCAGAGGTAAGACTATGATTAAACAGCTGTCCTAGCTGTGGGTTTAATTCCTCGTTGAGTTCGTGGAGCACACAGCCGGGGACACCATCAGGTCCCATGGATGCTGTGTTTTTGCTTTGGAGAGAGCAGTTCTCACTTGGGCGTTGGAGATGTTTGGGGGGCTGCAATCGCTTGGTATAGATATCTCTCCTTTTGGGGGGGAGAAGTTTGCACTGAACCTGTCAGCCAGTATGTTGGCAATGTCTGTAGGATCAGTAATCTTCACATCATTTTGAACTAGTTCTGAGCATATCTGGGAGTTTCCTCCCAGGTTTCTAACATAGCTAAAGAAGGCCTTATGATTGTCTTTTGAGTCTTTAGCTATTTTTCTCTCAAAATTTGCTTTGGATGATTTTATGAGAGCTCTTAGTTTTTTACTTATAGTGATCAAGGGTGTCTTACCTTTTAAGGATTTTGCTCTATCTTGTAGTAGCTTCCTCCTTTTGTTGTAGAGTTTGTTTATGGCTGGGGTCCACCAGACTGGACGCTTGCCTTTTGTACAAAGAGTCTTTGTTTTGCTTGGGATTGCCTTATCCATGCAGTCCTGCAGGTGCTGGTAGAAGGCATTTGTAAGTGATTCAGCGGCTTGAGTACTGTTTTCCGCTCGGGGCCTTAAAGGAGACCACACTAGTCTTTAGAAGTGTGAAGTCGGCTTCGAGAAGTTCTTTACTGTGGTCTTTTTATTTCAGGTGGGGTGGGATGAGGACCTCCAGCGAGATTAGTTTGTGATCTGATCTCACCAGTGAGGGGTATACTTCGGTGTTGAACATTGTGCTCCCATGTTCGTGATGATGAGATCAAGTATGTTTTCTCCTCTTGTGGGGATGGTGACTAGTTGTTCCATGGCATTTGAGTTTATGAATTCCAGGAACTTTTGGGCTAGGGTGTTTGGGCTTGAGTAGTGTTCCCAGTCTATATTAGGGTAATTGAAGTCACCTAGTATGATGGTGTTTGGTGATACATTTATCTCCTCTAGTGTTTTCAGGAAGGCCATGTGAGGTTCCTGAGTTTGTGAGGGTGGCCTGTAACATGCTACAATTTGCAGAGCAGTCTTGCCTATGGTTAATTGCACCTGGATGGTCTCCGATGCATCGTGCGTTGCCACCAGTCTTGAGGTGTGGGTGTCTTTGATGAATATGGATACCCCCCCTCCTTTCTTGGTATTGTCCGGATTTTGGGGCCGGAATGCATGATAAGAGGTAAAACCTGATAGTGCTGGGGTGCTCTCAGGAGCCTTGAACCAGGTTTCTGTCACTGCAAAGACATTGATGTTCTCCATACTGAGAAGGGCCTCGAGTGCGTGCATTTTGAGATTTAGACTTCTGGCATTGAGCAGCATTACCCTTAGTTTTTTTCCTTTTTTGTGTTCTAGGGTGGTAGGTTTAGAATTTGAGCCTTGCCTAAAAAAGGCACTATGGGGGTGGCAAGAGCCTTTGCCAATATCCGGAATCCCAGGGGTGACAGGTGCAAGCCGTCCCGTGCGAAGCAGCGGTGCTTGTCCAGCATGTCATCCCAGGCAGACAGACATTGGATCCCCTTTGAATGACACCTGAGTTTAAGCCAATTGTTAAAGCTGATCATCTTATCTCTGTATTGTGGCATCATTCTTGGTGAAGGTAGGATACTGCTCAAGGTCAGGGTCATTCCTGCCTGGGCTACATAATCAGAGAGCTCCTCAATGTCTCTTTTCATGTAGTCCAAGGAGGTACGTCTCAGGTCGTTTACACCAGCGTGGACAATGACTGAGTCGTATTTGTACCTGCTGTTGAGAGACCTGAGTGCTTGCGTTATGTGGCGGATTCTAGCGCCCGACAGGCAGCTTACTGTGACCTTCTCCTTACTCAGTCTGGTGAGCGGGACGTCAGTGTGTCTGACTATGGAGTCACCAATGACTAGTGTGTCTGGCATTGTGTTTGGCCTTAAGGGCTGTGACTGTTTGACACTCTGACTGTGAGGTCTATGTGTTGCAGGTGTTGTGTTCTGAGGTGGTGGTTGTTTGTTGTTTGGGTGTCTGCTTTGGTGGCCTCTGCTGTTTTGGTAGATTTTTGATCAGAGCCGCCGAGTATGTCTTTGTGTGTTTATGTGTATGATTTGAGGTTGTGATGGTACTATGTGAGACTGGGTCTATAGTGTGTGTGGTAACCTTCTCCTCCTGACTGGTCTTGCCAGTCCTATGTTGAGAGAGCTCAGCCTCCAGTTTGGCCGTATAGTTGCATCTCTCGCATGTATTTGTGTTTTGTAAAATGTCAACATTAGCAGCCCTACAATACTATAATCTACAAAAATAAGCCAACAAATTTGCAATAAAGTAAAGAATTCACATTACTGACTTAATAGAACAATTCTGAATAAGCTACAAAAGGGTTTCACCCAGACAAACAACTGGTTTCAGAAACATGGCCTCAAGCTAAATGCCAAAAAAATGCATCATCTTCCCCTTTGAGGAGAGTGATGTCCCCACAAATTATCACATTAATAACAATATTGTAAGCATGCAATCAGTCGTGAGGTGCTTGGGCACCCAGATTGATAGAAACCTGACTTGACCACCACGTTGTCTCCGTTGTACGGAAAGCTGTTTACATGGCCCACTTCATTAGTAAGGGTATCTCATCCAGTGACAAGGTCATAACATCCCTGTATTCTTCCTTTACAAGAGCCTTTGAGTGCAGTGCCCCTTTTGGCATGTGCCTCAGCAAAACAACCTGCCAAAAGAAAGATTACAACCCTTTCTGACAGATCAAAGGACTAAGTTCACTTAGTTATCCATACAGACTAAAAAGCTTCTTGCTTTCCTCTGTCTCTCACTGGTCCCAATAAGTTTAATCACTGGCTTGCTTTCCAGGCTAAGAAAGATCCTGCCTTGAGACATCCTCTACCCCAGAAATACTGGTTATAATTAAAATGTTCACTACAAAGACCACAGCCTTAACTGCAACATAAACAAGCCACTTCTTATGGACAGGTTTTTGACACAAAAACCTTCACCTTCTGTAAAAAGCTCCTCTCATTATCAAACAATGTAGTTCAGCAGCACAACAACTGGGTGGCTGGATAGACAGCCATAAATGTGCTCCTTGAGTAAGCAGCATAGCCTTCATCAAACCAGATGGAAAATCCACATACTAACCTTTCCTAGCTGGACGGGTAAGATCCAATATTGGTTACTCAAGTCTACTTGCCCAAGAAGAGGGGCCTACTTAACTAAGAATTCCATTTGCAAAAATATATTCAGTATACATATTAAATCTCTCTCTTACACACGCACATGCACACACAAAAGAAGCCCCTACTTGTAAAACAGGCAACCTCAGTAATCACATGACACACACTCACTGAATGAAATTCTCTGGTAATCAAAATATCCGAAAAATAAAAATCATAGTAGAGATGGATTCGTCCATGTAATTTCCCACCATCAATAAATCAACAAACAACCGCTCAGCAAAAAGGAAATCAATAAGAAAACCATAAACTCTCTAAGATCATACTACATACAGGAGTAAACCTATAACTTCCCGCCAATCTAAAGCCATTTGACATTCAGCCATTTTAATTTGTGCAGAAGTTATTCACAGACAGTTTACTGAGCTGTAATGCTGACCTTCGCTTTTGAAAGAAAAAACAAATTCCCAGACTTTGTCAATAGCTCAAAGTGCAGAGAGGATTATTTTTTTATTTATTTTTGGAAAACATCCTTAAAACTTTTAAATTGATTACACACCCAAAAACACAGAAAAGCTATTGTGATAAGTAAACCACACATTAGGACTCTATGCTTACGTCCGAACCAGTGAAGCATACCGGTCAATTCCAAAAGAATTGAAGTAGCTTAATAAGAAAGTTATTTGCAAGATTACATGGCAGTTTATATTAGAAATAAGCAGAGATATTAAAAAGGCTCAGTTTCTCATAATTATGCTGAAAAGTCTTCCAAGGTAAATACAACCTTCTGATTTAGTATGGAACCATACCTCTCAACCTTAGAGCAAGAAATCTGGACAAAGCAAAAAATAAAAGTGGGACACAGGCCCAAAAATAGTTATGCATCACAGACACCATTGAAACAACTGTAACTGCAAACATTATACATCATTTATATAATCTTTTTATCTCATCATTGTCAGTTAAGCATTATATGGCTCATTCAGTCCTGCCTTCTTTTGCAGCAAAGAAAACCATGCTTTGAAATGACAAATGCATTAAAAATAATAAATAAAACATTGCATCAACATCCTGCAACTTCCTACCTGCAAACAACCACAGAGCTTTCACTGAAACTAGGGCTGCTTATTTCCCCAGAATGACAGCTCTCCCTAATTAAGTATAATGGTATACAATCTACCAGGATCTGGACTACCTGAAATTAAATTATGGCCTGTAAATTGCAAGTGCTCTTTGTTTAATTAAACTATATTTCTAAGCACACTTACTATATTTGTTTCAGTAACATCCCAATATCCGTTTCCAGGTCACTTTACAAGGCATTGGCAGTGGTAGACTTGGCATCCTTCAGAACCCCACAGGCCCACACTAATACTGCTAGCATTGCCCACTAAATGTAACTATCCATTCACTGTAAATGGCAAGAAGCTATGTCTTACAAAATCTACTTTTGGCATGCCTAGTACCCAAGTATCAGGTTTTGAAACAAAGAAACATATTCTCCACAGTCAGTAAGTCTCTGTCTTTAATAATCATTTACTGTTGCAGCACTCCCAACATATAAGCGCACACATACACACTAAAACCCCCAACATTTAAAAAATGACATTGTGCCCACCTGATTTGCCAGTATTGATGATCCACCAAAGTTATGCTTACTGTTGTCCAATCTACCATGGCTTAGAACCCACCAATGACAAAACAGTACTGGGTGCTTTTTTGTTTGTCAGAAAAAACAATACAACTTTATATGATACAGTCCCACGTAGTCAATCCACTACTGACCCATTAACCCTAGGCTGCTGTCTCATTCTTACTCCCTGGAACTGCATTACCTTGTATGACTACTTTTATTTCCTAAGCAAAAGACACAAATTGGAAGATGAGGCAAAAATCCAGACATTCTTCGAAAATCCATACAGTTGAGAGGTATGATTTCGTATTCAATACAACACTCTCCCTGTCAGGAAAGCTGCAATTTAATGAAAGTTTACTTTTAATGTACGATATTTTTATGAGCTAACTTGTTTTTGTTCAGTAGGTAGACTGATCGTCATTAGCCTCTTTGTGCATGTCTCTCTCTCTGTGTCATGCACACATATACACACACACTCTTCTACTTTCGCGTACACAAACATTCTGCTTTCATGAATGCACTCACTCACTCTGTACTTGCCTATTAACACAGGTATGTTCTGTCCCTTTCAAAGGCAACGGTGGCAAATCCATACACTACTCCCTCTTCAGTAAGAACCCACACACACTGATTCTTTGGTGCAAAATAATGGCGTAAACACACTGACCCTTTTTTGGCTCAAAAACAAAATTAGAAGGGTGCTTTGGCGCATGTGCACACCGACGTTAAAGTTACATGTCACAGGAGCGAAAAACACAAAACAAAAAAAGTGTTTTGGGGCATGCGTACATTGATGTTGCAGTTAGAGGTCGAGGGCCGCATGCGGCCCGTGGGCCACAGGTTGGACACATCTGATCTAGACTGTTTAGTCAGAGCTTAGTTGAGAGGGCAGCCTTTGAATGATTTGACAGTTATGATCTCTTAGAGGAAGTGGTCATCAAAAAAAGTAAGTTGTGGTACTGGAGGATTTTTTGGATACTTTTTCAGAAGAATTTGGGATGCTGCTCTTGAAAGGATACAAACTGATGAATGTCTCTCTAGCCAGATTTTCATTATTCTGCGTCACAAGATCATAGAGAAAGATATGAAAGGCTTTCTCTGGATCTGTTTGAATTGAACTAAACTTATCTGCAATACTGCCAAAACTATGTATATAATGCTGGCTGTGACATCCCCACTCTGGGCCAGTAATCAAGGAGCCTGAATCCTCACCACAGACATGGGAGAGGAAAGTTAACTTGAAACAAAAATGGATATACACAGTATTTCGAGATGCAGCTCTCTGCATCAAGCACAGTTTCCTTTAAGAGCACACAGAAAACACACTCCGTCCAAGGTCTGGATTTATCCATCTGTCTCCCTACAGGTTCCCAATAAGACCCCCCCACTGGTACAGCTATATGGTTGAGACCTCAGCCGAGTGTCCAAGCCAAGTTCTCCAGCACCCTGTCTGTGAAACCAGTGCTTTGTGTCCCTGCTCCAAGTAGCAGACACACGCTTGAGATTTCATTTTCACACACACCTGGGAAATGCTGGCACAGATTTACTAGCTGTGACCCCTTCTGCCCACACTAACCAGACACCCCAAAGCCAGCTAATCTAAGGCTGTTGCAAGGGTACCCAATTGTACTGAGTGAAATTAATATCAATAAAAATGGTAATGTTGACCAAACAGGATTTCAGTGTGGCCACAGTCATCAAAAAGATGAGTACTCCCAAAGCTAAAATATTCTCTAAAAGACCAGCCACAGCTAAAAGTTTAAATATATTTAATAATAAATACTAGAAGAACATGAAAATACTAAATATCTATTTACAATAAACACCAGAGTTTCATCACAGGAAGTATTACAAATAACACAGATGTGGACAGGTTCACACAGTTATAGAAAAACAGTACTTCTAATCTCACTATTTTCCTGGCTGATCTAAAGAATTATTCCCAGGTTACTTACTAGAGCAAGGCAGGATGAAGTAGGTGAGAGATCCTTTTTTTAAGTTACACAGGCACGCCCACACACGCACGCACACACAGGCATACTGCATTACTTTTATTTTTCCACACCTGCTTACCTGTACTTAAGTCAGTTAGCAAAGGGGAAAGTATAATGATGAATCCTTGTAGTTCATCTGCTTTAGTTTCTTTACTTTTAGCTGTTGTTAAATTGTCACATTTATTGAATTTATAAACAAGATGGTGGCCATTTTTTCCTCCTTTGCATCACAGCTGCTGCTTCTTACTCTTTTTTGTACATTAATATCCTATTGGAGAATGTCTGTTTTCCAGTAGGGTATTGTCTGCGAGATCTGCCCATTTTCTAATATTTAAATTTATTCCCCCAAGACTACTATTCTTCCCTGGCCATGAAACTGTTAAATCATTCTACTACCCGTTGAAGTGAATTGATCAAGCAGCTCTAACCATTTGAAAAAAATCTCTCAACAGTTTAAGGAAAAAAGGCTTTCAGTGTAGTAACTTCCACCAGCTGGAACGTTTTCCAGTAGAGGTCTGAAAGAATCATAGTACAAGTTCACTTCTAAATTTAACTGCCTAAAGGCCACATATGATTGTAATAGCTTTAGCAGGAACAACTGAGCACAGACCATAGTTAACCAAAAAATTGTAACCCTTAATGATGACTTAAATGAAACCGCAATCACATTGTGCCACTTTGTAAATACCAGGTAATTTTTCTTTTAGCTGTATAGTGGAAGTTTTTGGATGCAATGTTGTCCTATCTTGCCTTCATTCTTACTGGTTGGGTTCGGAACCAATCCTCTGTTTCGACTCCGCTGTATACTAAAGCTTGAGGTCTTACACTGGCTCGTGGCTGTGTCCCTATCCCCTCATGCTTTATTGAAGTTCCCCAGATCTCGTTTGCTGCTAAACAGATCAGGTGCTTCCATTTGGCTCAGGCTAAGTGATAAAACTTTTACTTAATATATTGAGAAATTTATTCTCCTTTTTGTAAATTTAGCAATTAGTGTTTCCTTACCTTACTAGTTTAGGAAAGTTCATTGCTGTATTCTTTGCTTCAGGCCATTTTATTGTTGGGCCTTTGTTCATTCCCTATCCCAGTTTAAAATTTCTGTCCTATGACCCGTTTTTAGTTAGAGGGCTTTCTGCTGTTCATGTTTAGAGTTCATAAATAGTTAAAAGGCTGTTTAAGTTAGAGGGCTTTCTCATTTCTTGCCCTTCCTTGTTTATAGAGCAGATTCGTTTAACTTGGAACTGTTCTTGTTTGTTAAATTTTTCTTGCTTAAGTCTTCTCTATTTAATATATAAAAAAAAAAAAAATATATATATATATATATATATATATATATATATATATATAAAACCTTTTGATAGTGTGTTAAATTTGTTGTTAACTTGCTCTAGTTGTGGTGGACTGTGATTTTCAATATATCCAAGGAACATAAGGAGTCTAAGCCGTCTGGCTTCAAAAAGTGGTAAATGCAATCAAAAGATGTCTTTAACAGATGCTCATACTGTCTGTGTCTACTGTCTGGGAGCAGTGCATTTACAGGAGTCATGTTCAATATGCCATTGTTTCAGCTCCAGGGTATTGCTGGAAAGAAAAAATAAATTGATAGTGAGAGGCTTAGCCCCCCTTCCAAGAAGCTATAGAAGATGGTCCCGGTACTTCAAAATCAGCTAAATCACAATCTACAAAATCGGACAAATCCACCAAGAGGTCATCTCCCTCTTCAGGACAATTGAAGACAGCAAAAAAATTAAGTAAAATGGTACCCTTGGCTCCGAAGACTACTGGACCTGCGAAATCTCCATCGGCACTAGCTGTTTCGGTGCAAATGGAGTTAGAACTTCGGAGCCAGTCCCCAGAATTGGAGCCAGTTACTCCTGTTCTACGGTGCCCTATTTTGGAAACAATTAGATGATCTACACTTTCCTCCAAGTCCTCCAGGAGTCTTTTAGATGATGATGTGGAGTGGGTGGTGTGTAGACTTTTAAGGACATCGGTGCTGGCCAGACTCCTCTCGGATCCAACCCAGAGGGATTCGGCGCCATCCAAGACTTCCCAGTCAACCTAGATCCCAGTCAACCTAGATTCCTCCTCTGAGCCAACCCGGGACCTCAGAGCCAGAATGCCTGAAACCAATTGTTGTGGAGCCATCGGTGCCGAGAACCATCATGGGATCTTCTGACCTAATGTCTGCTCCTCTGTTCCATCCGAGGAGTCTAGAAGCCGACGCTCTGGTCGGGTCCAGAGAGGGGAGTCTGATAGGACATTTGCCAGATCCGAACTTGCCTCTCATGGGCTTCATCGTGTATGAGCTCGGCTCCTACACCAGCTTCAGGGCCAACCCCTTTGGATGTCCTTCTAGGATGCATCTGCAGTCCTTACAAATGGGGTTGTCCTGTCGTCAGGCAGCCCTTCGGTCGGCCGGATTCCAAAGTCTGGGTCTGGCCTCGGCTGGTGTCGCACTTCACCCAACGTCATAGCTGCAGTTCTTCGGGTATAAAGGCATCAGCCGACGCCATTTTCCTCAGTCTTTCTTGCCGTGTGGCGCCCGAAGCAGAAGCTGTTAGCAAGTGCCGGTCGGTCAGAACCAGAGATTACTACTACAAGTACCGAAGACTTCTAAAAAGCTAAGTACCCCGTTGGGGACTCTTTCTTGCCTCAGCCGATGTCAGAAAAAGTGAATAACTGTTTAACTTGTGGGAAACAAATACCTCATAAAGATTTCCACTCTTACTGCTTACCTTGTTTAGGCCCAGACCACGACGTAGCAGCTTGTCTAGCCTGTGCTTCTTTCAACCGACGGACGCTTAGACGTCGGTCGGAATTTGCTGAAGAGTTTTTCGGCTCTGATTTTGCTTACATTATGCCGTCGGATACTCAGACTACGCAAATTTCTAAAAAACGCAAGGAAAAGGACCGACACTCGCGGTCCGCGGTTTCGGCCGAAACCGCGTTAAATAACCGCAAGTGTCTCTGTTTCGGCTGAAACAGAGTCCACGGTTCTTCCTTCGGCCGAAAGCTTACCACTTACCGAGGCCTCATCCAGTCTGGCTGAATCTGCTACTGAAATCCCACCTGCTCTTGCAGGTTCGCAGGATTTATCTGATACTATCCCTTTGGATATTTCTTCCCCTGCACGTGGAGCTGCTAGGCCTCCTGCATCCATGTCTATTAAGGCCTTTGCCAGGGCTAAAGCAGCAAAAACTACCAAATCTGTGCCTGCTAAGACCCCCTCTCACAGGCCTAGTTCCAGTTCACAAATGCTTAGTCTAGCAGAGGATCTCATTTCTTTGATCCGGGGATCCCAACCACATCCAGACAGGGCCTCTCACCCACCTCCAGAGAAGAGGACTAGAGTAGAGCCCCCTGAGCCAGTTTCTTCAGATGGCTCCTCTGATGAGTCAGATAATTCAAACCCTCCAGAGGGCCCCTTTTCTCCTTATGAGGACTCTGATGCAGAAGACTCCATTCCTTCTGCCTCTCCGCCTGAGGAATTTTCTTTTGGGGAAACCTTGCATGCTATGAGGGAACAATTTCAATGGCAGGGCCAGGATTTTTCAGACTCTAGGAAAAGGCTTAGAACCTTTTTGCATTTGCCACAGCATAGGCCTTTAGCCATTCCTCCAGTACTTACTGTTGTGGATGATGCTTTTAATGATGCTTGTACTGTTCCTGATTCTCTTCCTCCGGCCCCTGCTAAGCCCGATAGGTACTACAGGGTTCCGGACACACATTATCATTTGTATAAGGCCCCTTTTGCAGACCCCAAAACCATCTCCCAGGGACCCAAGGCTGTAGCAGCTTCTTCTACCAAAAACCCCCTCCCCTCTGAAAGGGAATCTAGGGCCTTAGAGAGATGGGGTAAAAAAGTTTACACTTCTGCTACTCTTTCAGCTAGGGCCTTGAACTGTCAATTCCACATGATTCAGTATCAGGAATTTGTTAGACCAATTAACTAAAAAACTGTCCTCGGATGAACCATTAGACAAAAAATCTGTACAGGAAATGGTACCTAACATTCAGCAGGTCAGTAATCATTCCTTAAAATGCGGCTATGATGCACTGGTGGCTTCCTTTAGATCAGCCATGACTGGCACAGTGATCAGAAGACATGCATGTTTGAAAGAGCAGTCCTTACCAGACCATGTTAAATCAAAGCTCCTAGATGCTCCCATGGATAAGCTCAATTTGTTTGGCTCCCCTGCGCAGCAGGTGCTGAAGAAGGTGGAAGAGAAAGCAAAATCTGTCCAGACAGTCAAGGATTTCTTGCAGGTCCAGCCTCCAAGGTTTAGCAGGAACTGGCCTTCCAAGAATTGGTCCTTTCCAGACACCTCCAGAGCTCCGAGAGGCAGGAATAGGCGCTCAAGAGGCAGGGGTCAATCCAGAGGTGCCTACAGGGGACGTCAGTGGCAGGCTAACAACCAGCGAGGTACAGCCACAGATCCAGCCACCTCCACTTCCACAGGACAATCACAGTGACTTGGCTCTGGCACCGCCTACCAGGGAACAACTAGAAGCACCCTTAGGCGGGAAGCTAGCCTTATTTTCAGTAAACTGGCATTACATCACAGGAGACAAATGGATTTTACAGACAATAGACCAAGGTTACAGGTTTCACTTCCATACTCTACCAAGGAAGAGAGGAATGCCAAACCTACCTCCAAATCAGAAGACAGAAGCTCTAGAACAAATAACTCACTTACTAAGGATGAGAGCTATAGAAAGGGTACCATCTCTGGAACAAGGACAAGGATTTTACTCCAGACTCTTCCTGGTACCAAGAAAAGAAAACCAATGGAGACCTATTCTCGACCTGTCCGCTTTAAACACATACCTCATTGTTCCAAAATTCAAAATGCTGACCCTACAGCAGCTTCTTCCCATGCTGGGCAAGGAGTCTTGGCTGGTAACTCTAGATCTCAAGGAGGCATACCTGCACGTCCCCATACGACCAAATTGCAGAAGATACCTCAGATTTCTTGCAGGATCAGAGCATTATCAATTCTCAGCATTGCCCTTTGGCTTACCTACTGTGCCCAGAGTATTCGCGAAATGCCTGGCATCAGTAATTGCTCATTGCAGGCTTCAGGGAATTCAGATTTATCCTTACCTGGACGACTGCCTGTTACAAGCGGACAACAAAAACAAATTAACAAAAGATTTGGAAAGGGTCATTCATCTACTACAAGCCCTGGGATACACAGTCAATATAAAAAAGTCAAGGCTGATACCATCCCAAAGGATAACCTTCTTGGGTGCAGATTTGGACACAACAAAACAAATGGCATTCCTGACAGTAGAAAAGCAGGAGCAACTCCCTTTCTACTTCATGGCATTAACAAAGCAGAACCAGCTAACAGCAAGAAAAGTCCTGCAAGCTCTCTGTTACATGGCATCCTGCATAATATTGATTCCACATGCCAGACTACATATGAGGAAGTTACAGTGGTACCTAAGGAATTTATGGTCTCAGCACAAGCACAGCCTAGAAACCCAAATTCCAATAATTCCATGCCTGAAACAAGAATTCCAATGGTGGGCTCAGGCCTGTCAATCAAACAAGGGACTGCCCTTCCACAGCACTCAACCAAGCCAGACTATCACAACAGACGCCTCAGACCTCGGTTGGGGGGCGCACATGCTGGACAAGTGCATACAAGTCTTATGGACTCAAGACCAGCTGCACCTACACATAAATCAAAAGGAAATGCTGGCAGTAAAACTGGCAATTCAGGCATTCAGACCATTTCTTCGACAGGGTCAACTGCTGATAAGGATGGACAACACCACAGTTATGTGGTACATCAACAAACAGGGAGGCACACATTCATACCCTCTATGCCGGATGGCAATGGACCTCTGGAATGTGGCAATGAGCTTCAACATTCAGCTTCAAGCAATTTTTGTGCCAGGAAAAGAAAGCAGAACTACCACGGATGCCTACGAATGGATGCTGCATCCGGACATCTTCAAAACCATTACAGGGAAATGGGGACTACCAGAAATAGACTTATTTGCATCCCCACACAATCGCCAACTGAAAAAATTCTGCACAAGGACGTACCACCCACTTGCTTGGAAAGTGGACTCCCTATCTTTCAGTTGGAAAAACCTGACGGCATATGCATTCCCACCTCTTCCTTTGATGCACAAGGTGCTATTGAAGATCAAAGAAGACCGTCCAAGGATCATCCTGATAGCTCCAGTCTGGCCAAGGCAACATTGGTACCCATTACTGAGGAGCATGTCTCTGGAACAAATATGGCCTCTACCCCTAGTTCCCTTGCTGTTAACACAGAACAACTTCAAAACCCTGCATCCAAACCTGAAAACACTGCAGCTGGCTGCCTGGAACATTGCATAAGACCAAATAACCCAGATTTATCTCAAAGGGTTAAAGACATTATCTTGGAGGCTCGCAGACCCTCAACAAGAAAAAATTATTCAGCAAAATGGAAAAGATATCTAATTTGGAGTACTGCAAAAGGAGAGAATGTGTCACTGGTAAACATAGCTAACATCCTGGAATACTTGGCAGAGCTCTTCCACAACGGCCTGTCCTATTCTTCCATTAAGATTCATGCATCAGCTATTTCAGCAGAATACAACTTGGATCCTCCAGTCTTCTCACATCCTCTGCTCAGGCAGTTTCTGAGAGGGATTAAAAATGTAAAGCCACCTAGGAAGCCACCATTGCCAGCATGGGACTTGAACTTTGTGCTAGAAAAGTTGACACTCCCTCCTTTCGAGCCAGCAGCAACAGCAGAATTACAGTACTTATCATGGAAAACTGCTTTCCTGCTTGCAATCACTTCAGCAAGAAGGGTATCTGAGCTACAGGCATTAATGGCAGTACAGCCCTTCCTGATCCTTCCATCAAGATAGTGTCCATGAGAACTAATCCTACTTTTATGCCAAAGGTGGTCTCCAGGGTATCTTTAAATCAAACTATCCACCTACCTACATTCTTCCCCAACCCACAGAACAGGGGAGAAAGACTGTTGCATACCTTGGATGTACATAGACAATTACGTTACTACCTGGACAGGACCAAGAGCAATAGAAAGACTGACCAGCTACTGGTAGCATGTGCGACAGGAATGGAAGGAAAAGCAATTTCAAAACAGACAGTCTCTAAGTGGATAGGAAATTGCATTAGATTTTGTTACTCCTACCATGGGAAGAAAACTCCTGAAAACATCAGGCCTCACTCTACAAGGGCTACAGCCACTACCACAGCTTTCTTACGAGGAGTGGCTACCAAAGACATTTTAGAGGCTGCTACTTGGAGCTCCATGCATACATTTGCCAAGCATTATAATTTACCTTTATACTCCAGATCCCGAGCAGGTTTTGCCACTGCTGTTTTGCAAGGGATCTTAACTACACCATAATCTTATTTCTCCCCCTCCCCCAGTTTGGCTATGGTATTCTACCCATTTGTAAGGACTGCAGATGCATCCTTGAAGGACATAGTACAGTTTTGTACCTACCATAAATGTAGATGTCCGATAGGCATGCATCTGCAGTCAGGATTACCTACCCTCCTTCCCCTCTGTGGTACTCCTAGGGTATTTGCCCATTTTGTAGCTAGCTGGGGGAATCTATTATGGTGTATTTGTTTGTATATATGTACATACTTGCTTATTTTTTGTTTGCTCTCTACTATTTGGAACCATTTGCATTTATCCAAATTTAGCCTTCCTAGAGGGCACCTGGCATCTGGGGCAAGAAACACTGAGGAAAATGGCGTCGGCTGATGCCTTTATACCCGAAGAACTGCAGCTATGACGTCGGGTGAAGTGCGACACCAGCCGAGGCCAGACCCAGACTTTGGAATCCGGCCGACCGAAGGGCTGCCTGACGACAGGACAACCCCATTTGTAAGGACTGCAGATGGCATGCCTATTGGACATCTACATTTATGGTAGGTACAAAACTGTACTTTCTGGGGATCTCTTCTGGCTCTTTGGAGCCAGAGGTATATTCGGATTGGGGAGGGGGGCTTTCGAGCTGATGAGTGCTGTCTCTTCAGACAGCTCCACTCAAAGGATTCAGCATTCCTCTCCCTAAGGCTCCGATGTGTGTCTGCACTACACCATCTACAAACCAGTGGAGAACCTAGGCCTCAGAGTGCCCCCATCGGGTGACCCCCTCTCTTCTGAAACCTCTCCAGAATGCCCTTCTAAAGAGGTTCCTCATAAGAGACTCCACAAGAGGAAACATTTAGATTCCCCAAAAGAGTCATTCACCTCTGACACCGACCTGTATGAGTTGGAAGTGTCCCCACGGTTGCCCTCTGAGAATGTCTCCTTTGCAGACATCCTAGAAATCCTTAAGCAGACAGGTGGCTGGAAGCCCATCAACCCTACAGCCACTTGGGGGTGTCTGCCTTTCGATGAACTTAAGGAACTAGTTAGTTGAAAGACTTGGGAGTCTCCAGACTCAGTGGAACTTGTCCCTTGGAGGCCAAATATATTCATGACAGCCCCTTCTGATAAAGATTTCATGACTAAGGGTGTCCCTGTAGATGCTGTGGTGGTGGCAGCAGCCACCAAAAAGGACTTTATGAAATATCCTCGTCTGTCCATATGCCGAACAAGGACTCTCGTACGATGGGCAGATACAGGTAATGCACATTTTCTTCATCAACCTTTGCACTCTGATCGCTGAATTACTTGGCGCATTTTAGAAGGATGCAAAGAGATCATTTAAAGGAGCTAGGAGATGCTCTCCAAGGTACAGTAGCTGCAGGGGTATCAGACAAGGTTTCCTCTCAGCTCTCCACCTTAAACTTTGTGGTCAACTCCTCTATGAGGCTCATATCTTATGCAGCAGATGGAGTGAGCAGAGCAAGCGGGTTCAGGAACTTCCCTAAGGAGACATTCCTGGATGTGTTTGTGTGACTTTGCGGAACCTTTTAAATCTTCCTTTATTAATGCCTCTTTCTATGGCTCATCCTTGTTCGGGCCAAATGTCAAGGACACACTAACCAGGTGTGAACAAGAAGGAAAAACTCTGTGCTGTGGGAGTCAGTTTTTCTATACCTTATAGACCTTATCCAAAAGGCCAGAAGGGAGGAAAGATGTGGTTCCATAAATCCCAGAGTTTTTCAGGACACGAGTGGTGACTCCTTCCCCTAGTGACAGAGTGGGAAGTACGAATGGAAGACGCTGTCCACATGGCAGAGGGGATCTGCAAAATCAGGGAGACAGGGATTCTATCTGTGGTAGGCCCTTTCAGTGCTCCTGAAAGGAGGCCCATCTGTCCATCTCTGGAGGCAGTCTGGGGTTGTTTATCATTGTACCTAGAAGCCTGGCTTAAAATAACAAAAGACAAGTGGGTACAAAGTATCATATCCAGAGGCTGCTCCGTACCCTTTTCCCTTCCCTTCCCAAACAAAGAACACCCCTGACAATTCCACCCAGTCAAGAGGGATCAAGCAACCCTAGAAATTCAAAAGTTGCTAGACAAGAGAGTCATCCAAAGAGTGCAAATATCCAGTAAAATATTGTTTATTGGTAAGCACTTCGTCAGGTTTAAAATCACCAAACTTCTTCAGATACCTGTGGTTGTCATCCTTTGCTGCTAATTTTTTGCTCTTCTGGTTGGTGAAATTTTGCTCATCCAGAAAGTCCCCGCAGACTAAATAGGGATCTGGAACTTACTCAAGATTCTTTTTAGTGCCAAAAAGAACAGGGGACTGGAGGCCCATTTTGGATCTCTGCAAATTAAACGAATCAGTAAAAAAGACTAAGTTCCAGATGGTAACACTGCAGTCTATTCTCATTCTGGAACAAGACCATTGGATGTGCTCTATAGACCTCCAGGATGCATACTACCACATAAAGATGGACAGGCCATCCAGGAGTCATCTGTACTTCCGGCTGGGAGCCAGTCATTACCAATATCGAGCTCTGTTTTTTGGTCTCACTACAGCCCCCAAAGTGTACACCAAGTGTGTGGCAGTAGTCACGGCTCACCTGAGATGTCTAGTATTCCGAGTGTTTCCCTGTGTAGATGACTGGCTCCTAACTGCCACCACCAAGCATCTACTACTGGAAACAAGAGACATCACATTATCTCTCTGCTCTCACTTAGAAATCACAGTGGTGGTGTTAGTCTTTTCGGCTTTTCCCGGTTAGGGGTCACCACAGCGGAACTTCGGTCCGCTAATGATTGGCAGTAGATTGCAGTAGATTTTTTATGGTGCCGAGTTGCCAGCCCAATGCCCAACCTTCAGCGAAGGCACGCCCATTCACGCGTGTCTTTCGGAGGCCACTCGACTGCGGGGAGGACATGCAGACTCCACACTGAAGGCACTCTAGCCATGAATCGAACAGGAGAACCTCTTGCTGTGAGGCAACAACGCTACTGCTGTACCACCGCGGCTTAAAATCTGCCTTGTTGCCATCGCAATGTACTGTCTATAGGAGCAGCTCTAGATGCATTAAACATGATGGCAAAACTTCCTACAGAAAGAGTTTTAGTTCTGAGATAGCAAGTCTCCAACCTTCTCCCCAAGATTGAGAGTACAAGCGAGAACAGTTTTAAAAGTCTTTGTAACAAGCAAGCATGCACATGAGAATTCTGCAGTGGCTACTATTCACTCAGTGGTCATTGCAGGAACTACCCATGTCTCACCAAATTCTGTTAGCTCATTCACTCCGGAGAAGCTCTGGAAAAGCTGCCTGCTTAATTCCACCATAGGAACAACAGTGCAGCCTGAGCTCATTTTCAGAAAATCCATTTGTAAAACCATACAGAAAACAAATGTTCATAACTCTTTATAAGAGCTAGACTAAAAATGTAAACGCAAAGTTGTTCAGCAGACACTGAACTTTCCAACAGTATAAATGTTGATAGTGTATATCAAAGTCATTATTAAATATTTGGCAAGGAATGCTGATATTGTGCATATTTTTTACCTTTTTGGAAAAACAAAGCGCAATATCTTGGTCAATGTACCATGCAGACCCAAACAATTTTAAATGTAATTTGTTAATATGAATGTCAGCTTTAAAGTGATACCTTAACCATTACTTTGTGATGTTCCTTTCTTGAGATATTCTCAGAAATATGATTAATATATTATTTTTCATAATTGATAAAGCAGATCTCATCACCTGTAACAGACAGAGCCTACATATCAGTGTAGAAGTTGTGCAGCTGAATGTCAGCTTCAAAATGTTGCATCATTTGTGTGATTGCCATGCTCCCTTGCAAAGATATGGGCATAATAATGAAAAGTATTGTAAATGTATAATTTTCATAATCGTACAAGACTAAAACTGTGATATCTGTACATGTGTAGAGTGCACAGACATAGTTCTTTTACCATGTTGTAAGGAGTAACACTGTCTTCAAAATGAGGTATTACTTGGTACACTGACCTGCTCCCTTGCAAAGTTATTTACCAAAATATGAAAACAAATCATAATTTCCATAACCTAAGTCCGAAACAAACTTTGATATCTGCACATGAGTACAACATACAGGCACCATTCTTTTACCATGTTAGAACGATCAGTACTGTCTTCAAAATGAGGTATTACTTAGCTCATTCAGATGCTCCCTTGCAAAGTTATTTACCAAAATATGAAAAAAAATAATTCCACTACACCTTCAGTGCAACTTGGACATCCCCTGTATAGAAACAGCAACAGATACCAATACAAAACTAAAACCACAGCAGGTAATCTACTAAAGAACACACAGAAACAATTAACCGGTAATTTAAAGTGAAAAAAAAATCTAGTATTGCTAAGCGTCTCACCTACCAATGATGCCAGGCTGTTCAACCACCAGATGGTACCAAAGAAGTCACACACAGTGATGGCACTGTATCTTACGGTACACAGCTGTTGACCAAAACACTAAGAAAGCTGTGTCAACATGACTAAAACCTAGTACGACACACTAGCAAACAACACTTTGCTACCATATGAACGTTTCTAGTGCGGCTTTTTTTCACCATCCATACACCAAGTATATGTTTTATTCATTACGTAGCCCACTATGGCAAGTATGTTTTATTCATTACATAGCCCACTATGGCTCTATATAGCGTACTCTGCCAAGTGAATTTTTACACTCATGCTTGTCAGTAAAACAAAACTGACAGCTCCCACAGTAATATGCTTGTCAGTAAAACAAAACTGACAGCTCCCACAGTAATAGAAACAGATAAACAAAATTAACCTTTTTTGTATTACACGAGCCCAAAGCAACTTTTTTGCACAAAAAAACTCTCTAAAATTAGAGAGACCAATACAGGCTGCTACACAAATAATGAAAATTGACAGCTGGCAAGCAAAGTAATGCCGTTGGTTTCCAACCCTTTTAATAACTCCCTTCAAGTTCACATCTAATCCTCTCCTAAAACTGGATCAATTTTTGACAATGACTTATGGTCATGAACTCATGTTGTCTGCTAACCTGCTGTTCTCTGGTAGTACTGATAGGTTTCTCCTCAGGATTTTTTCCTGCTTCCCATTTGTAAAAAGACTTAAACCTTGCCTATGATTTAAATAGGACTTGCTGGAGAGACAGGTATGCATCCAAGAGACTATCCAAGAATGGATGACCCTGTGTCAGACCTTTTACTTCTGCTTTATTACAGCTGCCTCCTGTAGCTTTTATAGCACTAAACCAATCCTGGTCATCTGGAGCAGAGTCAGGACTCCACCACTCGATTTTGCTACATCAGAGTCAGCTCAAGCTTACTTAACATTTTCTTTTAAAAATGTATGAGTAGACTGAAAACCTGGACAGGGATATGAACAAGGTTCAAGCAATATATGAAAACAGCATTTCTGTTCATGTAAGGACCTTGAAGAGGGTCTGATTGCTGAAGTAGGGTAAATGGTTCTTTCAAAAATACACAAACCAGCAGAACTAGAATTCTTTATTATTTCTATCAGAAACAAAGCAGGGCCTTTGGCTGGCTGTACCATCCCCTTTTCAGCTTCCTGTTGCAATTTCATCCCCCCTCCCAATACACTTCAAAAGATATTACCTCAGTGGACATCATACTTCATGGAAAGGGGCTAATAGAGATCCTTTTTCTTAGTTTTGTGTGCTTGCCATTTTAATGTGCAAAATTAAGGATAGCACCCTCACTTTCCTTTCACATGGATATGCTCAACTAAGCATTGCTAATGCTTTTTTTTCACACTTGCTTTAGCCCACCAACCTGTTACACCTTAGTAAAGGAGTTTTCATATTACAGACTAAGACTAGCCTCTATATAATTGCTGTCGGTCTCCAATGGCAGAACTAACCTTATGCAAACTTTGTTATACAAGTGTGCTAATTTATTCACCTGGTTGTAATTCATAAAACATGTGTATACCTTATTTATGCAATAAATTATCAACTTATTACAAAAGCGTTTGCTCCTGTTATCCTTGCCTTTATCTAATCTATGCAGGCTTTATTTTTCCTCTAGTTCCATCATGAACCTAAATTTTCCTTAGACTAAATTTCATAGTGGTGGAAATGCTCTCATCTCTTCAACCTCAGTTTGTAGAATATTCACCATAAAACGTGTAATGGAGTTGAATCATGCACAGAGGAGTCCATAGCAGAAGTGCACAGATTGTACACGATGTGTGCATACTACAGCTATCGTTCTGTAACAGGCATAACACGATGTACATCGATAGCTATAACTACTACTATATATGTACAGTTCTTAATAGTGTACATAAAATGGATACTAACACTGGCAAGAAACATGATATATTTGTGACCCTGTACATACGTACATTGAAGTACACAACCAATTGAATTAAAAATAGATAAAAAATAGATATCTGCATGGTAGATAACACTCACAAAATTATGTAATAGCTTTCATGTTCCTGATTGATATGCAAGTTCAATTTAAATCCGCACACAAGGAACCCTGCTACAAATGCATTACAATAGATGTGTGGCTCCTCTTTGCCGAAACATCTTTTATTTAATTGCAGCTTCATATACAGAATCATTAAATAAGACAAGAACATCTTGATTAAAATATTTTGGAGAGATTAAGCCACTACATCATTCTGGAACATCCAACTAGTAACCGAATAAAGAGGCCTAACAAAACAAGTTCCCGTACAGCTACACAAGGGAGTCGGAACGAAAAAAAAAAACATAAGGACAAGATAGATGACTTACTACAAACAACCTTATTAAAAACAACCACAAATCTCAGTTCTGACAGTCCAAAAGATATACATACATTCTAAGACATATTACTGTTGTCACACACCGGTGACGTAACTCTGAACAACCTAAAAATGTCAGTTACTGCTTCCGTTTCTTTTACCTTTACTCTCAACTCAAGAAATTATACAACAAAATAACCAAAACTAAATTAAATTTGCAAGCAACACTACGCACTCTGATGCAATTTGCTTAACCGTCTAGGTCCAGAATTTCTGAGCCTCACTAAACCAAGACTATGACCGTGCAAACTCCTCCCAAACCCTCCACAACCTCATTTTCAACTATGCAGACAAGAACCGCTCTCACACAGCACTTCAGAGCACATTTATGAAACATAACATAAGATAAATCTATAATGCAGTTGTGCAGCATTACTTACCTATTAATGTCTGGCATGAAAAGAATATCGTAGCAAACCAATTAGGTCGTAGTCCCAATTCTGTAGGCTGAAATACTTCACCGGGGAAAGCAGGTATCTGGCACAACAAGAAATAGAGGGATCCAGCAGCAATACAAGTCTTGCAATGTTAATCAAAAAAGAAGGGAACTTCTGTTGCTGGAACCCTCTATTTATTGATAAAAAAATAGAAATAGCACTGGGGGTGGAGGTGTTATGCAAGTGTTGGCTTGGATTTCCATACTCTGATTGGTTGCCACCACTTGCTTCAGGAAATGCAGATAGAATAGGCTTGGTGTCAGCGGAGGAAAGCACAGTACATTCTAAACTTATTTACTCAAAATATTTCAATACAAACATATGCTTACTGCGATGTGAAAGCTAAGTTGAGAAGGCAACTGACAAAGTTAAATTACTTTCTCAACTTAGTTTTCACATTAAAGGACTGAAATAGGACCGGGAAATAAGTTGCATCTGTGGAAGGCACTCGGGGGTAATGTCATGAAATTACAAATGTTTCATAGCGTGCTCGGATGTAACCAAAGAGGCGCTATGGGACGTTAGTCGGGGTTAATGAGTTAAGACTCCTGCAAGAAGGACCTTTGCTGGTGGCTTCACTTCAGTCATGTGACAACAGGTCAACCCTTTCTTCCTCCTCAGCCTGTGGCCACAGTGACCACGGACGCCTCCCAGATTGGGGGGGGGGGGGTATTATCTGGGAAGGACAGTCCGAGACACTTGGCAGGATCATGAGGCCCATTTGCACATCAATATCCTAGAGATGAGCAGTGCTTTTGACATTGCAGGCACTTCAGAACTCTCTACCACTGGGAACAATTGCGATACAGACAGACATCTCAGTTGTCTGGTACATAAGGAGGGACTAGGTCTTTACCCCCTTTGTCAAGAGGTCCTGAGAGTATGGCAGTGGGCAATCTCCTCCCAACACTTCCTTACAGCAATGCGCATCCTGTGGATATCCAACGTGATAGCCAACAAACTCAGCAGAGCAATTCTTATGCCTCATGAGTGGTCCCTAAAAAGTAGTAGCAGAGATGATCTTCCGCAAATGGGGCCAGCCTTGCTGTGACTTTTTTGCCACATCCATGAATGCCAAATGCAGCAGCTATTTTACCCTGATCCCCCCTCTGAGGGAATCACCAAGGGATGCACTTGTACATGATTGGCCCCTAGATCTCCTTTATGCCTTCCCTCCCTTTCGTCTGATACCCAAGGTTCTCCAGAAAGCCAACTCGTTGGGAAGCAAAATGATTCTCATTGCCCCATACTGGCCTCGTCAGTTTTGGTTCCCCTTCCTTTGGCCTCATCTTCAGGAGGAGCCATGGGTTCAGGACCCGGTTCCAGACCTTCTGACTCGTATGTCTGGAACTCTCCACCCTTGCCTTCAAACCCTCAAATTTTGGCTGCTCAGATTCCAAATATGGCTAGGCTTCCTAACATTCCTTTTTCTGAGAAACTTATCTTGATCTCTTCTCATAAGGCCTCAATGAGAAAATTGTATGAGTAAATGGAAAATATTTTTTTCCTGGGCATTAAGTATGCACATTGACCCCTTATCTGCTCCTGTATGTTCTATTCTCGAATTTCTGGCAAAACTAATGAAGGTGCAGCTGTAGCTACCATTCATTTGCAGTTAGCAGCAATATCTAATTTCCATACAAGTGATTTGACTCCAAATCTGATGTCTCACAGATTATGCAAAGCCTTCATAAAGGGCACTAACCTGTTAAGACCACCCATAAAAACCCCTTTACAACCATGGGACCTAAACTTTCTGTCCTGTTTGATTCTCCCCCCCCCCTTTGAACCTGCATCATCATGTGATCTAAAATTCTTAAAATGGAAACAAGTATGTTGATTGCCATCACTTCTGCTACAAGGATTTCAGAGCTGCAAGCATTATTGATCAAGCCACCATATATGCTTTTCCACAAAGACAGAAGATCCCTTCAAACAAAACCCATCCTTCCTACCAAAAGTATGCTCTGAGTCTAACCTAAATAAAGTCCGTAGAACTACCAGTTTTTCCCAACTATGGCAACAAAACCAAGTAACAATCCTTGTTGGGGTCCCAGAAATACCACAGCTCGAACAGAAGAGTTGAATAAAAAACTTTTATTCCTTACAGAACAACAAGATCAAGTAGAGTTGAAACATTAAAATCTTCCCTGGTTAAGCGCTTTCATCTGCAGGAAATGCAGATTTCATCAGAACCACGAACATAGTGTTAGTCAACCTTTTGTAATTAATTTTGGCGCCAAAATTCAAGAAACTGTTCCTAACAAGATGGTTAATTAAATGATTCATTAAAAAGCTACAAACTATATCCTACCTAAAAAAACTATGTATATTATAAATATATATATGAACAATATTTAATAATACAATAATTTTATGAAGAAATGCTTTCAAAAAATGATACCTAAATTCATTCCATTAATAAAAAATTCATTCCATTAATAAAAATGGTTTAATGCTAATATGGTCATTTAATCCAGGACTCGTAGTGGCATCACAAAACATTTGCCACTTACTTTCCAATAGTCCCAAAAAGACTTTCCAGTTGCCCACACAACCTTTGGAATCAATATGATCAGTAATACTGAAGACAAAAGTGTGTTCCTGCCCTCTATCTAAAACATGCTTACTGAGGGCATTATTACAATCCTGTTTCTTAATCTTGTATGAATGCTCATAAATCCTGGTTTTTAATTTTCTCTCAGTCTTCCCAATGTAATATGCGTTGCAAACAGTGCACACTGCAATATATACTACCCTAGATGTGTTACAATTGCTTGTCAAATTGACCAGCCTAGTCCTGCTGGTATTCTTCAAATTTATAGTTTTATTTTCATTAATAAACTTACACTGATTGCACGTCCCACACTTTGTTCCTTTTTTATTATTGATGTCCCTGTCCCTTACTTTTTTAACAGCTTTTTTACTCTCCAACATGTTTTTAATGTTTACGGATGTCTTGTAAATACATTTCGGGATGGTCCCCACTATTTTCCCTACATCTTCTGATACAGTTAATATATTCCAATGTTTAATTAAAATTTCTTTGACAACACTTGTATATGGACTATACATAATTACACAAATGTTATTATTACTAAGGTTAGCTTTCTTATTGCTAATGAAAGGTTTCCCCAGTAAAGGTGGATACTTCTGTCCCCATTCCTTTTTTACAAATGTAATTATGGGGAACAACAAAGAATCTGGGTATCCTCTTTTTTTGAACATATTAAAGATGTTTTCTAGTTCCTTCTCCATAATGGTTTTATTGGATGACATACGTGCAGCACGTATGCATTGACCCTTAAACACATTTTTGAAAACATGGGGTGGATGGCTATTCCCATAAAATAAGTAATCATTGGAGAAAGTGTTCTTCCTATGAATTCTTGATTCAAATCCTTGATTATTGTTGCTGACGTATGTATCGAGATATGAAATCCCTTCCTTTTCCACTTTGTAAGTGAATTTCAAAAAACTAGTGGTGGTGTTTAAATAATCAATAAAGCTTTTTACCAGATCTTCAGGTCCCTTCCAAAGGATGAATAAATCATCCAGGTATCTTGTGTAAAAAGCTATGTGTTGGTAGAATTCACTAGGGAAAACAAATTGGGTTTCCCATTCCAGCATGACCAAATTTGCAAATACAGGGGCACAAGAAGCCCCCATAGCAACACCCTTGGTCTGCCTGAACATTTCTCCCTGAAATTGCAAAAAATTGTAATCCAAAATCAGCCCCATCATATCAACAATGAGGTTAATTCTTTCCCAACTCAAAGTGGAATATTTTCTTAAGCTTTCAAAGAAATATTCCAAGCCAATTTCCTTTGGAATGCTTGAGAAAAGGTCAACAACATCAATTGTCAAAAATGAAAGGTCACTCTGCCAAATGTCTGGGGTCAAATTTGCTAAGAAATTCCATTAATCCTTAGTAAGATGTCTAACATTGTCATAAACATGTTTGGTCCATCCGTCAATAATTACCCCCATGTTGTATGTTTTCGATTTTGACCCAGAAATAATAGGTCTGAATGGGGGATTGTTCAAACATTTGTGTATTTTGGGGATGCCGAATATAATGGCCATTTTTGGAAATTCTTCTCGAATGAATTCATAAACTTCATTACTTATTCGGTCATCCAATAAGTATTCTTATTACTAAATCAATTCTCCTGTAACAAATATTGACTTGGTTCATTGATACATCTTCATAATTTCCAGAAAGGTGGAGGATGTTGTTTATTTCTTTGTTATAATCCAGGGTGGAAAAAATAACTATACCCCCACCTTTATCTGGTTTCATGATCCTAATTTCTTGATTAGTCAAAACATTTTCCAAAACTTCCCTTTCTTTAATACTTAAATTGTCCTTGTATAGTCCCCTATAATCTGGGTTGCTTTTGATGTTCGAATAAAACCAATATATATCTTTACTTACAAGTTTTTCAAAATTGGCTACATTTGGGTGATAAGAAGGGATGTAAGCACTTTTTTTCTTGTATTTTTTAACATTGTTATAACTTTCACTCCCATCTGTCTCATTGAACTGTATAGCCAAATTAAGTCTCCGGCAAAACAATTTCATCTCCTTAATTGTATCTATTATATTGAACTTTGCCGTAGGTATATATTTCATCCCTTTGCTGAACAAAGAAAAAAATTCTTCATTAATATTTACATCCGTGTAGTTATATACATTAAACCCATTAGATGTGTGGATAGTTAAATTTGTGTTCTCAGAGTGTGAATTATTCTCATTATTTGAAAGTTGTTCATCTACTGAAAAGTTCGGGAATAAAGCTTGGGAATTACTGAGAGTGAAGTTGTCTTGAATGTAAACTTCATTCTAGGGGTGGGATGCTTCAACGTCCTTTGTTTACCCCAGTCTGGAAACCTAAAACCGCTTTTTGTGGGTTTTGGCAGGTGGATAAAATCTCCCCCCCTGAAAATTTTCTTCCTCCTCGTATCTAAGGGTGTCCTTACGACCTCTAAAATCCCTTTCTACTTCAAGGGAATGTTTGGCCCTCCCATTTGGCCACACATAGGCTCTATTGTTCTTATATAAAAAGAGGTCCCTTTCAATTTTCTTGTTTTTCCTCATTTGTATATCTACTACCCTTTGTTCTACCATTTGGAACTGTTTG
Organism: Protopterus annectens; assembly: GCF_019279795.1. Lineage (NCBI taxonomy): Eukaryota > Metazoa > Chordata > Ceratodontiformes > Protopteridae > Protopterus > Protopterus annectens. The sequence goes on along the minus strand of NC_056735.1, from coordinate 935,243,056 downwards.
TGATATAATTCGTACCATTGTTCAAAACTTTGGTCCTGAATAATTTCCTCATTGACCTTCTCAATTTCTTCAGTTAATGTACATATTTTTTCCTCATTGTACTTCATAAGTTTCTTCATGAACAAAAAGCCAAACTCATCAAACATTTGGTTGAATTCATAAATGACATGACCGTTAAAATCAATCCCCAAAGGTAGCTTAAAAAAGCGTAACCCTTTAGGTACAATCTGTAATTCAATACATTGTTGCAAGTAAGCATTGTCCATTTTTGCATTTTTGATACTAACCAATTTCTTCCCCAAATTATGTATCTTGTGTTTGATAAAAGCACTTTCAGTATTACTTCTAAACTTACTAGGTAAAGCATTTCTTTCATTATATTTAAAAACAATTTCGTCATTTAAAAAATGATCAATAACATCATATTTAGAAGTTTTATTAGTAATGTTGTTCCTTGTCCTTTTTTATTTTTGTTATAAACATTAATTCTGTCATTCGGACTGGAAACAATTTCATTGCAAACAGTACCTTTAAATGTATCTTGGCGTTTAGCCTTGGAAGAATACGTTTTCAACGCTTCCCGTTGTTTAGGTTTTGCTCCCAGTCTCTGCGTTTCATCATCCAGCTGAAAAAGGCTGAAGTAGAACGTACAGTCCACCTCTAGTGAACTGTTAAGGTCATTTTCTTTGGAAACTCTGTCCTTTACATTTTTAGAGCTTTCGCGTGTAAAAACACCTTCAGAAACGGTGCCGTGAACATTTAGAACTTGTCCATTCGGTATCTCACTGGACAAGCTACTGTTTAATTCAAGATTTACCTCCGGTAAACCTTTACCATCAATATTTGAATTGCGATCGTTTGGATTAATGTCCACAGCCCCCGCACGGGACTGTTGTATGGAAGTGTCAGCTAACTTGCTGACTAAAATCAAAAGCTTGCTTACGTCAGCTTGCAAAGAGGTAACTTCCGCCCTTAAGGATTGCAGCTCTTCCTTGTCCGATAAAGCCGGTGGCGAATTCGAGACCTCAGACATCAGGATTAAGAGAATACCAAACCACTCGAAAAGTAGCAAAACACAAAACCAAGTAACAATCCTTGTTGGGGACCCAGAAATACCACAGCTCGAACAGAAGAGTTGAATAAAAAACTTTTATTCCTTACAGAACAACAAGATCAAGTAGAGTTGAAACATTAAAATCTTCCCTGGTTAAGCGCTTTCATCTGCAGGAAATGCAGATTTCATCAGAACCACGAACATAGTGTTAGTCAACCTTTTGTAATTAATTTTGGTGCCAAAATTCAAGAAACTGTTCCTAACAAGATGGTTAATTATGATAATTAACCATCTTGTTAGGAACAGTTTCTTGAATTTTGGCGCCAAAATTAATTACAAAAGGTTGACTAACACTATGTTCGTGGTTCTGATTAAATCTGCATTTCCTGCAGATGAAAGCGCTTAACCAGGGAAGATTTTAATGTTTCAACTCTACTTGATCTTGTTGTTCTGTAAGGAATAAAAGTTTTTTATTCAACTCTTCTGTTCGAGCTGTGATATTTCTGGGACCCCAACAAGGATTGTTACTTGGTTTTGTGTTTTGCTACTTTTCGAGTGGTTTGGTATTCTCTTAATCCTGATGGCTGAGGTCTCGAATTCGCCACCGGCTTTATCGGACAAGGAAGAGCTGCAATCCTTAAGGGCGGAAGTTACCTCTTTGCAAGCTGACGTAAGCAAGCTTTTGATTTTAGTCAGCAAGTTAGCTGACACTTCCATACAACAGTCCCGTGCGGGGGCTGTGGACATTAATCCAAACGATCGCAATTCAAATATTGATGGTAAAGGTTTACCGGAGGTAAATCTTGAATTAAACAGTAGCTTGTCCAGTGAGATACCGAATGGACAAGTTCTAAATGTTCACGGCACCGTTTCTGAAGGTGTTTTTACACGCAAAAGCTCTAAAAATGTAAAGGAGGACAGAGTTTCCAAAGAAAATGATCTTAATAGTTCACTAGAGGTGGACTGTACGTTCGACTTCAGCCTTTTTCAGCTGGATGATGAAACGCAGAGACTGGGAGCAAAACCTAAACAACGGGAAGCGTTGAAAACGTATTCTTCCAAGGCTAAACGCCAAGATACATTTAAAGGTACTGTTTGCAATGAAATTGTTTCCAGTCCGAATGACAGAATTAATGTTTATAACAAAAATAAAAAAGGACAAGGAACAACATTACTATCTAATAAAACTTCTAAATATGATGTTATTGATCATTTTTTAAATGACGAAATTGTTTTTAAATATAATGAAAGAAATGCTTTACCTAGTAAGTTTAGAAGTAATACTGAAAGTGCTTTTATCAAACACAAGATATATAATTTGGGGAAGAAATTGGTTAGTATCAAAAATGCAAAAATGGACAATGCTTACTTGCAACAATGTATTGAATTACAGATTGTACCTAAAGGTTTACGCTTTTTTAAGCTACCTTTGGGGATTGATTTTAACGGTCATGTCATTTATGAATTCAACCAAATGTTTGATGAGTTTGGCTTTTTGTTCATGAAGAAACTTATGAAGTACAATGAGGAAAAAATATGTACATTAACTGAAGAAATTGAGAAGGTCAATGAGGAAATTATTCAGGACCAAAGTTTTGAACAATGGTACGAATTATATCACAAACAGTTCCAAATGGTAGAACAAAGGGTAGTAGATATACAAATGAGGAAAAACAAGAAAATTGAAAGGGACCTCTTTTTATATAAGAACAATAGAGCCTATGTGTGGCCAAATGGGAGGGCCAAACATTCCCTTGAAGTAGAAAGGGATTTTAGAGGTCATAAGGACACCCTTAGATACGAGGAGGAAGAAAATTTTCAGGGGGGGAGATTTTATCCACCTGCCAAAACCCACAAAAAGCGGTTTTAGGTTTCCAGACTGGGGTAACAAAGGACGTTGAAGCATCCCACCCCCCGAATGAAGTTTACATTCAAGACAACTTCACTCTCAGTAATTCCCAAGCTTTATTCCCGAACTTTTCAGTAGATGAACAACTTTCAAATAATGAGAATAATTCACACTCTGAGAACACAAATTTAACTATCCACACATCTAATGGGTTTAATGTATATAACTACACGGATGTAAATATTAATGAAGAATTTTTTTCTTTGTTCAGCAAAGGGATGAAATATATACCTACGGCAAAATTCAATATAATAGATACAATTAAGGAGATGAAATTGTTTTGCCGGAGACTTAATTTGGCTATACAGTTCAATGAGACAGATGGGAGTGAAAGTTATAACAATGTTAAAAAATACAAGAAAAAAAGTGCTTACATCCCTTCTTATCACCGAAATGTAGCCAATTTTGAAAAACTTGTAAGTAAAGATATATATTGGTTTTATTCGAACATCAAAAGCAACCCAGATTATAGGGGACTATACAAGGACAATTTAAGTATTAAAGAAAGGGAAGTTTTGGAAAATGTTTTGACTAATCAAGAAATTAGGATCATGAAACCAGATAAAGGTGGGGGTATAGTTATTTTTTCCACCCTGGATTATAACAAAGAAATAAACAACATCCTCCACCTTTCTGGAAATTATGAAGATGTATCAATGAACCAAGTCAATATTGGTTACAGAAGAATTGATTTAGTAATAGAAGAATACTTATTGGATGACCGAATAAGTAATGAAGTTTATGAATTCATTCGAGAAGAATTTCCAAAAATGGCCATTATATTCGGCATCCCCAAAATACACAAATGTGTGAACAATCCCCCCATTCAGACCTATTATTTCTGGGTCAAAATCGAAAACATACAACATGGGGGTAATTATTGACGGATGGACCAAACATGTTTATGACAATGTTAGACATCTTACTAAGGATTCATGGAATTTCTTAGCAAATTTGACCCCTGACATTTGGCAGAGTGACCTTTCATTTTTGACAATTGATGTTGTTGACCTTTTCTCAAGCATTCCAAAGGAAATTGGCTTGGAATATTTCTTTGAAAGCTTAAGAAAATATTCCACTTTGAGTTGGGAAAGCATTAACCTCATTGCTGATATGATGGGGCTGATTTTGGATTACAATTTTTTGCAATTTCAGGGAGAAATGTTCAGGCAGACCAAGGGTGTTGCTATGGGGGCTTCTTGTGCCCCTGTATTTGCAAATTTGGTCATGCTGGAATGGGAAACCCAATTTGTTTTCCCTAGTGAATTCTACCAACACATAGCTTTTTACACAAGATACCTGGATGATTTATTCATCCTTTGGAAGGGACCTGAAGATCTGGTAAAAAGCTTTATTGATTATTTAAACAACACCACCAGTTTTTTGAAATTCACTTACAAAGTGGAAAAGGAAGGGATTTCATATTTCGATACGTACGTCAGCAACAATAATCAAGGATTTGAATCAAGAATTCATAGGAAGAACACTTTCTCCAATGATTACTTATTTTATGGGAGTAGCCATCCACCCCATGTTTTCAAAAATGTGTTTAAGGGTCAATGCATACGTGCTGCACGTATGTCGTCCAATAAAACCATTATGGAGAAGGAACTAGAAAACATCTTTAATATGTTCAAAAAAAGAGGATACCCAGATTCTTTGTTATTCCCCATAATTACATTTGTAAAAAAGGAATGGGGACAGAAGTATCCACCTTTACTGGGGAAACCTTTCATTAGCAATAAGAAAGCTAACCTTAGTAATAATAACATTTGTGTAATTATGTATAGTCCATATACAAGTGTTGTCAAAGAAATTTTAATTAAACATTGGAATATATTAACTGTATCAGAAGATGTAGGGAAAATAGTGGGGACCATCCCGAAATGTATTTACAAGACATCCGTAAACATTAAAAACATGTTGGAGAGTAAAAAAGCTGTTAAAAAAGTAAGGGACAGGGACATCAATAATAAAAAAGGAACAACAAAGTGTGGGACGTGCAATCAGTGTAAGTTTATTAATGAAAATAAAACTATAAATTTGAAGAATACCAGCAGGACTAGGCTGGTCAATTTGACAAGCAATTGTAACACATCTAGGGTAGTATATATTGCAGTGTGCACTGTTTGCAACGCATATTACATTGGGAAGACTGAGAGAAAATTAAAAACCAGGATTTATGAGCATTCATACAAGATTAAGAAACAGGATTGTAATAATGCCCTCAGTAAGCATGTTTTAGATAGAGGGCAGGAACACACTTTTGTCTTCAGTATTATTATCATATTGATTCCAAAGGTTGTGTGGGCAACTGGAAAGTCTTTTTGGGACTATTGGAAAGTAAGTGGCAAATGTTTTGTGATGCCACTACGAGTCCTGGATCAAATGACCATATTAGCATTAAACCATTTTTATTAATGGAATGAATTTTTTATTAATGGAATGAATTTAGGTATCATTTTTTGAAAGCATTTCTTCATAAAATTATTGTATTATTAAATATTGTTCATATTTATATTTATAATATACATAGTTTTTTAGGTAGGATATAGTTTGTAGCTTTTTAATGAATCATTTAATTAACCATCTTGTTAGGAACAGTTTCTTGAATTTTGGCGCCAAGATTAATTACAAAAGGTTGACTAACACTATGTTCGTGGTTCTGATGAAATCTGCATTTCCTGCAGATGAAAGCGCTTAACCAGGGAAGATTTTAATGTTTCAACTCTACTTGATCTTGTTGTTCTGTAAGGAATAAAAGTTTTTTATTCAACTCTTCTGTTCGAGCTGTGGTATTTCTGGACCCCAACAAGGATTGTTACTTGGTTTTGTGTTTTGCTACTTTTCGAGTGGTTTGGTTAACTATGGCAACAAGGCAGAATATACGCTTTGGTTTACCTTTGAGTGAATTGCATATATGCGAACGGCCGTTTCCGTGAACCGTAATGCCGAAATGCAGACAACATCAAAGGATCAGATGTCGAAAATGGTTTGCTGGAAAACCATTTCTGACATTTGATCCATGTGTTTGAATGGGAAAAAAGCATTTCCCATTCAGACACATGGTGAACAGGCATTGTGGTTTTTTGCAGCCGTACTTATGACGTTTTGCACGTCGCACATACGTCTTTCAGTGAAATAAAGGTAAACCTATACACTTCAACTGGATGTACACAGTTATGTTTCTACTAACATAAGACAAAAGACTTAATCTGATCAATTTGTTTCGTTTTCAGAAGCAAAGAAAGGTGTTCCTGTAGCTAAGGTCCTGCTTTCAAAATGGCTCTCAGATTGTATTACCTTTATATATAATTCTAACAACGTTCTTCCCTATAAAGTCAAGGGTCATTGTACGAGTTCCATAGCAACCTCTTCTGCCTTTCGTGCTAGGCACCCACTTGATACCATTTGTGCTGCTGTGACTTGGGCAAGGCCTCATAACTTTATCACTCATTACAAAGTAGATTTGGCCTCCAGGGGCAGGGCCTCCTTTGGTCCACTGTCCTGAGGAATATACTCCCGTGAGTTACCCAGGAAATATGGTGGTAGGGTGCTGTCCCAACCAGCAAGAATGAAGGCAAGATAGGACATAACATAAAGAAGTTATGCACTCAGCATAACTTTCTGTGTTTGTTGTCCATCTCGTCTTCATTCTTACATCCCACCCTCCTTCCCCCTGCCTATGGCTTCTGGAGGACCAAGAGGTTCTTTCATTTGGCGAGTGTGTTCTCAGACCTTCTTCATTGTCTTCATAAGATGTTGTAATATTACCTTAGGTAACTGGGGTTATCGGCAAACAAGATCTGGGGAGCTTCACTAGAGCATGATGGGATAGGGATACAGCCACAAGCCAGTGGAAGACCTCGGGCTTCAGTATACGGCCGAGTTGGAACAGAGGATCAGTTCCGAATTCAATCAGTAAGAATGAAAACGAGATGGACAACAAACAGAACGTTATGGTGAGTATTCTCACTCGTTTCTGTCTTCCTTGTCAATGGACATTTGCTGTATTCCTCACTATACTATGTAATAATTGCTAAAGTAGAAAAAAAACTGCTTCAGAAAGCCACCAGTAGTTTTAAAGTGCATAAAGCACTTTTTGTTTAATAAAATCAAACTTCTTCAGATGAAGAAGGTGAAGATTGGGTTACAGTAATACACTATTCCATAGCATGCACAACTGCAGAGTGAGTTGTTTAGAACCTGGTGGTTGCAGTAATACGCAAGTACCATATACATATATATCTAGAGAGCGAGAACACTATTAGTATGCCACAGATGACCGAAGTTTGAAAAGTGGCTTTTGGAGCCTGTAGGAGCTGGCATGGGAGGATGGGACTGAGTGCAAACTGCTGCCTTGCCCATCCTGGTGGGAGGAAGATGAATCTGGATTGTAACATGGGTCACACTCATCGGGAGTGACAATTATCTACCCAGTGGAGTTAGTCTGTAGAACCTGTGTGCACGATTTGTTGCAAGCTTGGGGAGAATTCAGTGTGCAGAGGCACTTTTCCCCTTGGAGGGTAGCTACCACAGAGGAGGGTGATGCTTTGCTAAGGGGCAAGGGTAGGCTGCCGTGCAGGCCCACTCCCAGCTGTTGTGAGTAGATGAGCTCATTGGGGATTCACAGGCAGGGGCTTGGAGGGCTCTCCTCTACCCAGGAATTCCCACCTCCCACAACCACAGAACAAATGGGCCAGTTGAGTACAGGGCTTGGTCCTGTGAGGATGCAAAAAAAAATGCATATGGTGTTCATAGGAGCTAAAAAAAAAAAAAAAGTGGAAGGGTACTTTTTAGACAGTGGTTAAAGATCCCAAAAGCTGTTGCAGTCAACAGCCCATCCATACATATTTCTTCTGAGCATGACCTATATTCACAATACCTGGACAGTGGTTTAGAAGTGCCGTAGCCTTGCAAGTAGTACCATTCAAAACAGTGTATACATGGAGCATGAGTAGTTTTATTATGTCAATACTTCCACGCGTTGTGTAGTATTTAGAATTTATTCTGTGATGATCCAGCTCACCAGTGACCATGAAGTCCGAATGGATTAACTTTCTTCCTGATAAACATGAAACACTCTGCCTTGCTGTTTTTCTCTGAACAACTTTTGCTCCAGTTTTGGTCTGTGATAAGAGTACAGTTAGTAAAGGTTTCAGAAAACTGTGAAACAGAATCCACACTTTAGACATAAGTTGGCTCTGTTATCTTACTGCATTTGTATAAATGTGTTACCTTTCAATTTAGAATTGTAAAATGAATAGGAGCCATCAGTTACACAGTAGTAGCTGGGTACATTTAGGGTAGAGTTCTGGTTGCTGTTTTTACCAGTTGTATTAATTATTAACAGTATATGCCAAGATGTGCATTCAGTGCTTGATATTTCTCCTTATTTGAATTCCAGATGTCTGTCATTTTGTCATGGATTGGGTTTGCAGGAACTGCTTTTATTAGTTGTACTGTGGAGTGACATTAGTTTACATGTGGGCATATACTTACGTACATACATACATATATATATATATATATATATATATATATATATATGTGTGTGTGTGGAGCATCTGTATACATACACACACTCACAGTTGTGTGGAGCATGTGTATCTTCACAAAATCCACTTGTGCTCAGAGATGGAAAGATAAATGTTTATGCCAGATTTTATTCCTGTATTCTAAAATACAAGACCACTGATGTGAAGTTGTTCAATCTCGCCGTTCATTCTTTACTGATTAGTTCGGAGCCGATCCATCGGCTCAGGTACGGCCATATGCAAAGCTCGAGGTCTTCCAGTAGCTCGAGGCCAATCCCCTATCCCATGATGCACTGTGAATTACCTCAGATCTAGTTTGCCGCAGCATCTGATCGGAGGTTCCAGTGCAAGCTCAGGCCAGTACTTTTTTTCAAAACATATTTATTAGCAGTTATTTCTAAAAATTGTTGCTAACTTTTTCTAAATAGTTGATAGGTAGTTTGCTTTATGTAGCTTATTAAAAGCTCCCATTCCTGTGTGTGATTACTGTTATATATCGACCTTGTGTGTTTTTGGCCTAGTTAGTGTTAGCCTTTTGTATTTTGGCCTTAGTTGAGTGATTAGTAGTTAACTTTCATCTCCTTTTAGGCTCATTTTTTTGTGCGCGCGCAATTCAGAGCCTAGTAGTTTACTTATATTTGGTGTGACATTTTTTTCTTAGGCTCCTTTAGTGTGGTGTGCTATTAGACCCTAGGTTGTTTGCTGAGTAACTTACCATATTTGTGTGCCTTTTTCTTAGGCTCCTTACGTGTGTGTGGTGTTAGAGCCTAGGGTATTACTGATGGTCTGCTCTGTGTTTTTCCTTAGTAGCATAATGGCGGATGACAAAGATAAGCACCCAAAGTCTGGATTTAGTGTCCAGACTGCGGTCAGAAAATGTCCGTTACTGATGGACATGTAACTTGTTTTTACTGCTTAGGAGCTGTCCCACCTACATGAGTCTTGTGCCATTTGCCAATCTTTTTCCTCTAGAGTGTTACTAGAGAGGAAAAGGAAATTGGTAGTCAGAGGCTTGTTAAAGCATCCCTTTGAAGAAGCTTTGAGTGACCAGGATGTGGCCAGCAAGTCTTCCAAGTCCTCTAGATCATCTGCGGACTCTAAGGACTCTACACAGTCTAAGAAATCTAAAACGTTGGAGGATTCTGCGACATTGGCTCAACAGACCTCGGAGCCGACTGTCTTCTTTTCAGAGCTGATCCACAGCCTTGGAGCCGGTGTCCGAAAGGCCTCTATCTCAATTGCTTCAGTCGGCACCGTCAGTGCATTCTTTTGTCAGCCTGTCTGATTTGGATGTGGATCGATTGGTGCAAAAGCTTTTACAGGCACCAGGCCTTGCTAAATTGTCATCTTTGACCCAAGCGGCTTCGGAGCCAAAGACCACTACTCCTGACTTGACTACTCCTCCTCTGAGACACACCGGACCTTCGGAGCCAGAGGAAGCCGACCTGTTGATCGTTGAGCCTAGACCTGCTCCAGTGTCCTCAGCTCCATCCACTCTGACGTCCTCGGCGCGAACCAGGGACTCTAGGAGCTGACACACTCCAGTCGGATCCGGGGAGGATAGTCGGACCGACTTGGTGCCGATTCTTCCTCTCGGGGCTTCGGCTCTGATGAGCTCGGCTCCTACCTCCGGCTCGGAGCCCACAGCCTCGGTGCGGGAGGGGTTGGCGGTTCCTTCGGGTCAGTTGACTCGTTCACATTGGAGCCGTGGTGCCTTCGAGGCCATGAGGAGAGCCTTGCCCCCAAGACATCCTCAACCTCAGGCCTTGCTTCCTCATCCCCCAAAGTGCCTGTGTCTGCTTCTGCTTCCATTGTCCAGGCTAGGCATAGAGACCCAGAGCCTCAGGTAGCCCCACAGGGTGTCCCCTGCTCTTCCGAGACCTCCCCAGAGGTTCCCACTGAGGAGGTTCCCAGGAAGAGATTGTGCAAGAGGAGACACTTGGACTCCCCACAGGAGTCTTTAACATCTGACACTGACTTGGATGAGTCAGAAGGGTCCCCCTCTGAGGATATCTCCTTTGCTGAGATGCTTGAGATCCTTAGGCAGAGGGGTGATTGGCAGTCCAAAAGCCCTACTGAGGATGTTAGTTCTCCTGAAGGCTTTCGGGTCTCAACCCTCTGCCTGTTGGGTGTCTCCACCATTCGATGAGCTCATGTGTAGTTGGTCTCTCTGAGGGCGTGGGAGTCACCGGAGTTCATGGAGCCTGTTCCTAGGAGGCGTAATAAGTTTATATCGGCTCCACCAGGTAAAACTTTCATGTCCAAAGGAGTCCCTGTTGATGCCATGGTGGTGGTGGCGGCCACCAAAAAGGAAATATCTGAGACTTCCTCATCTATTCATCCTCCTAATAGAGAGTCTAGGATCATGGATAGATATGGGAAATGCATGTTTAGTTCAGCGACTTTTACTCTCCATTCAGTGAACTGTTTAACCCATTTCACTAAGTTGCATAGAGATCTCCTTAAGGAGTTGGGAGATGCTCTTCAGTGTGCTGTAGCTGCAGGGTTCCTCTGACACAGCTGCTCTCCAGCTTGCTACCCTAAATTCTATGTAAACTCATCCATGCGTCTCATATCATATGTAGCTGATGGAACGAGTAGGGCAGCAGGTACAGGAATCGCTCTCAGAAGACATTCCTGGATGCGCTTGTGTTCTTTCGCGGAGCCCTTTAAGTCTTCATTCGTGAACACCCCTTTTGATGGCTCATCCCTTTTTGGGCCAAAAATGAAGGAAACTTTGACCAGGTGTGAACAGGATGGAAAGACTCTGTTTGCTGTCTGAGTCCGTTTTTCCACCCCTTCTCAGGCTTATCCCAAAGGGGAGGAAAAATGTGGTTCCGGAAAGCCCAAGGAGCCTTTCAGGACACACGTGGCGATCCCCCCTCTTAGGGGCAGAGGAGGGGTGGGTAATAGTGGAAGACGCCAACCTCGTGTCAGAGGAGGTCCGCAGCATCAGGGTGACAGATCCCTTCTCTGGTCAATCCTACCATCGCTCCTGAAAGGAGCCCCGACTGTCCTGCCTTGGAGGCACTCGGGGGTCACTTATTTTTGTATCCAGATGCCTGGCAAGAGATAAGACAGCTGGGTGCATTCTAGAGCGTACTTCATACCATTAATCACACCCCCCTCCCTCCATAAGGAGAATCACGGACATTCCACCCAGTTACAGGGAACAAGCAACCATAGAGGTCTACAAGTTGCTAGAAAAAAAGATTAATCCAGCCAGTCCTATCCAGCCAGTCCTAGCAGACCAAACAGGATTCGGAATTCACTCAAGGTTCTTTTTGGTTCCAAAGAAAACGGGGGACTGGAGACCCATTTTGAACCTCAGCAGACTCCATCAGTATGTGAAGAAAGAGAAGTTCTGGATGGTCATGCTCCAGTCTATACTTCCCTTTTTAGGGAAAGACAATTGGATGTGCGATAGATCTCAAGGATGTGTACTACCACATAAAAATGGCCAGGCCGTCCAGAGATCACCTTCGTTTCTGGCTGGGAGCCAATTATCAATTTCGAGCTCTGCCCTTTGGTCTCACTACAGCCCCCAGAGTGTTCACCAAATACATGGCAGTAGTCACGGCTCACCTGAGGTACCTAGATGATTGGCTCCTTACCGTCCCCACCAACCATCAACTGATTCAGGCAAGGGAATACACTCTGGCACTCTGAGTTGACTGTAATGCCTAAATGATTGCAAAGTCTGCCTTGTTGCCATCACAGCATATCGTTTTTATCAGGGCAGTGCTAGACACTTCAACCACCACTCTGACTACCAATCGAAAGAATCTTCCTTCTTTGTCAGCATGTCAGCACATTGGTATCGAAAGACAGCACCAGCTTCAGAAGTTCTAAAAGTAGTGAGTTTGATGGCTGCAGCAATCCTGGCCATACCATTAGCAAGAATGCATATGCAGATTCTTCAGTGGCTGTTGTTCACTCAATGGTCTTACCAGGAACTTCCAATGGATCATACGATTTTGATTACAAGCTCTTGCAAGAAAGGTCTCCAGTGGTGATTGATGTCTCTTCACGTAACCATAGGACGTCCCTTTGTCTTACCCCTCCAATAGCCACTGTGACCACAGATGCTTCCCTGATAGGTTGTGGGGGGGCATTTTCAGGGAAAGACTGCCCAAGGCACTTGGACAGATCGCGTCACATTTGCATATCAATGTTCTGGAGATGAGAGCAGTACTTTTGGCGTTGCAGTAGTTCCAGGACTCTCTTCCCCTAGAAACGATTGCAATTCAGACTGACAAATATGTCAGTAGTCTGGTACTTGAACAAGCGGGGGGGAACCAAGTCTTGCCCGTTTGCCGAGAAGCCCTCCAAGTTTGGCAGTGGGCTGTTTCCTCCCAGTGCTTTCTGTTGGCAACGCATATCCTGGGGAGATCCAGTGTGATAGCAGACAAACTGAGCAGGGCAATCTTGTTGCCACACGTGTGGTCCCTCAAGAAAGATATTGCGGACAGGATTTTCCGCAAATGGGGCCAGCCTTGCTGTGACCTTTTTACCAGCCACATCAACACGAAATGCAGAAGCTACTTTGCCCTGATTCCTCCTCAGGGAGAAGTCCTGAGAGACGCACTCTTACACGATTGGCCCCCGGGTCTCCTCTATGCTTTTCCGCCAATCCCATTGATACCCAGAGTTCTACAGAAAACAAAATCCCTGGGAAGGACCATCATTCTTATAGCCCCTCATTGGCCTTGGCAGATTTGGTTCCCATTCCATCAATATCATCTCTTGGAGGATCCCTGGATTCTGGACCTAGTTCCAGACCACCTGACTCATCCGTCGGGGGACCTCTATCCTTCTTTGCAGTCACTGAAGCTGACAGCTTGGCTGCTATAGTTCCCCTCATAGTCAGGCTTGATAACTTCTCCAGTGAGACAAAACAGATTCTCTTGTCTTCTCACAACCCATCCACTAGAAGATTATGTCTTAGTAAGTGGAAGAGATTTTCTATATGGGCTTCTAAGCAGAACATTGATCCTTACTAAGCCCCCTTGACATCCATACTAGAATTTTTGACTATGATTTTTAATAAAGGAGCGGCAGCCACAACAGTTCGGATCCAGTTGGCTGCTGTATCTAACTTTCATCTCAGGATTGATTGGCTAAATATCATGTCCCACAAGTTATCCAAAGCTTTTCTCAAGGGAGCATTTCATATGAGGGGTCTATATTATATTTTCGAAAGTTTCAAGCATCGAATACCATATGGTCGACACCATATGAGTGATATTTGAAATTTCGAAAATATAATAAAAAATAAAAATAAACTATACTTACCTAGATGCTGTAAGCAGGGGGGAAAGCCCCCCTTCATCCCCTACACCTCCGCTACTTAAATATTCCTACTCCGAGATCACACTCCTTTGAAGTAAAGGGAAAATATTCCCTACGGTGATTCCCATGTTACGCGCGACATTTTGACCAGTCAGGTTCGCGCAATACATGTTCGCCGTTTTCGATCACGCGATAGGAACCCCATGTGAGACCTCCAGTGAAAACTCCCTACTCTCCATGGAATCTAAATTTTATGCTGTCTCAAAATCCTTCCACCGTTTGAACCGGCTTCATCTTGTGACCTTAAATAAAAAACATTTTTCTGGTAGCTCTTACTTCTGCCCACAGTGTGTCAGAATTTCAGGATTTATCTATCAGCCCTCATTTGATTTTTCATGCTGACAGGGTATCTCTTAGGACAAATCCCTCTTTTTTGCCCAAAGTTTGTTCAGAAACTAATATCAACCAAGTCATTGAGTTACCAGTTTTCTTCCCTAATCAGTCCAATAAGTTGGAGTATATGCTGCACAAACTTGATGTTCACAGACCGCTCATTCTATTTGGATAGAACAAAAGTTTTCAGGAAATCAGGCCAACTACTAGTTTCATTCTCTGAAATAAGAAAAGGTAGACCATGGCTAAAACAACTGTCTAAATGGTATTTTGATTGTATCACCTTTGTTTACTCAGCTGCTAATATGACTTTGCAACACAAGATTAAAGCTCACTCAACCCTAGCAGTTTCTACATCCTCTGCGTTCCAAGCCAAATTGCCCCTTAATAACATTTGTGCAGCAGCCACTTGGTCTAAACCTCATACCTTTATCATGCATTACAAAGTTGACAGGGCATCTTTTGGGTCTATGGTTCTGAAGAATGTACTCCCTTGACCCACCCGAGATTGATGGTGCTAGGGACGCTACCCGTCAGTAAAGAATGAACGGCGAGATTGAACAACTTCACATTAAGAAGTTATGTACTCACCATAACGTTCCATGTGAGTTGTTCATCTCGCCTTCATTCATACGTCCCTCCCTCCTTCCCCCCTCCTGGCTGATAGTTGACCTAGAGGTTGGTCTCATCCTGGTTGCTCAATGCTTCTTCCTCTCCGTAGGAGGATAGCTCATTTATATGTTATAGTACACGCAGCAAACAAGATCTGAGGTAGTTCACAGTGCTTCATAGGATAGGGGCTTGGCTTCGAGCTACTGGAAGACCTCGAGCTTTGCATACGGCTGTACTGGAACCGATGGATTGGCTCCGAACCCATCAGTAAAGAATGAAGGCGCGATGAGCAACTCGCATGGAATGTTATGGTGAGTACATAACTTATTTTCTCGGCTCACATCTGAGGTTTTTTTGTTTTTTTTTGCTCACAGTGGTGGTGTATTTTGGAGTGCTGGAACTGGTTATGTATGATTACACTGTATTGAAATTTCACCTTTAAAATATTATACTAAGTTGTCATTTATTGCCAAGTAATGTGTTTGCCTTATAGCCCGGCTCATAGCTAAAAATGGTCAACAGGCCAGTCTAGTTAATTGTTTAACATACACAAAATAAGTAAATAAAATGGTTCAGTGGTAAAGTGAGAACCTTTAAGAATTTTCACAAGTTAACTGCAACACAGTGATAATGACAGGTCACCTTTCTTTATAGAGGTATAGCTGCTACATCATCCCATCATTCTGTCATTCTGTACAGGTTTCTTTGCTTATAAGTCTTCCTAAGGTTCTTTTCTTTTGCCAACTTTGTTTAATGACCTCAAGTGAAAAGGGCACAGTCAAACATTTATATGTAAACTCAGCAGTACCAAATGTTCTTTGCTACAATGTATTGTCATATTTTTTGCCTGTAACCCATTCTTCGTTCATGGAAAGCAAAGTGTGAAACATTTTTTATTTTATACAATGTTCATTTAACATGGTAATAACTGTAGGTTTCAAGATGTAAGGAGTGTTTATTTCTGTAACATACTGTCATATATTAATTTTTCTGCAGTCCACAATCCTAGTAAGGAGTAGTTCTTAAAACAGTTAAGTCTTTGTCTATATAGTATGTGTCTGTATTTACTGTTTGTGTAAATGTAGTTATGTATTTTGGTTACTGGCTGCAACCTTGATATAAGAGGTAAACGGGCAGTGCTCCAAACAAGTTAATCTCTAAACTTTGTTAACTCTGAAGTGGAATTCTGTATTGTTTATTTTGGAACCCATAGAATGCAGGCCATGAGTAGTAACTAAACCAAGCATATAGTGTCTGCATTTTCATTGATCCTCTCAGCTGCAAAGATTTAGGTCATGCCTTCAGTATTTCCCTTATTGTGTCTGTATTACTGTTTGCAGTAAAGTACAGTGGATATAAAAAGTGTACACACCCCCTGTTAAAATGCCAGGTTTTTGTGATATAAAAAAGAGACCATAATAAATCATTCCAAAATTTTTCCCACCTTTAACGTGATATAACCTGTGCGATTCATTTGAAAAACAAACAAATCTGTTAGGGGAAAAATATAAAAAAAAATACAATAAGCTGGTTGCATTAGTGTGCACACCTTCAAACTAATACTTTATTGAAACACCTTTTGATTTAATTACAGCATTCAGTCTTGGGTAGGAGTCTATCAGCATGGCACATCTTGACTTGGCAATATTTGCCCACGTTTCTGTACAAAAGCACTCTATATCTGTTAGATTGTGAAGGCATCTCTTGTGCACAGCCCTCTTCAGGTCACCCCACAGATTTTGTATTGGATTAAGGTCTGGGCCATTCCAAAACTTTAATTTTCTTCTGGTAAAGCCATTCTTTTGTTGCTTTGGATGCATGCTTTGGTCATTGTCATGTTGAAAGGTGAAATTCATCTTCATCTTCAGCTTTCTAGTAGACGCCTGAAGGTTTTTGGCCAAAAGTGACTGGTATGTGGAACTGTTTATAATTCCCGCCACATTGACTAAAGCCCCAGTTCCAGCTGAAGAAAAGCAACCCCAAAGCATGGTACTGCCACCACCATGATTCATCATGGGGATGGTGTTCTTTTGGTGATGCGAAGTGTTGTTTTTGCACCAAACATACCTTTTGTAATTGTAAACAAAAAGTTCAACCTTGGTCTCATCAGAGCATAACACAATCTGATATTGTTAATCCTCGTTCATTCCTTACGTGTGGGTATCAAGTTCCGACCTTGGAACCGAGCCAGCCATCTTCCAAGCTCACGTCAGCTACAAACTCTCGAGCTAAAACTTACCCAGAATCCCCCTCTCCCTATTACCTCAGATTTTGTTTGCCGCATTGCCATTTGGTCATGTCAATCTACTTCTAGAGCTAAGTAAAATATTTTTCTTCATACTGAATTCTAAAACAGCCTTTTCTCACAGAAAAGTTATTAGTTTTCTCTTACCTTATCGCATTTAGCGACTATCCCTTCTTGAATCCTTGCTATTCCTTTCCTCCTCTTTACCGCGAGGTAATTTTTTTTTACCATCGTTGATAAATCCCCTTTTCTTCTTACCTTCGGGTAATTCTTGTACCGTTGCTGGTATTTTTTCTGGGTTTCCTTCTTTCTTTCTATCATGGCAGATAAAAAAGGTAGCCCAGGATTTAAAAGATGTTTAGATTGTGGCCATAAAGTACCTACTTCAGATGCACATTCCCTGTGTGTCTATTACTTGAGTGTGCCTCATTTAACAGTTGACCTGCCCTGTGGGATTTGTAAGAATTTCTCTAACAGGATGTTGATTGAGAGAAAAAATTAATATTGAAGGGGCTACTTAAAATCTCCTTTTTCAGAGGCTATTTGTGGGTCCGGAGGCTTCAACCCCTCCAAGATCCCATAAGAAAGAGTGATGAACATAAAAAGGCCAAGTCTTTTCCTTTGTCCCCGGCTTGGGCCCTCCAGGAACCGAGACCCAAGAAAGCTAAGCTTTCCAGTTCGGATTCAACTTCTTTGGCTCCAGCACTTTCGGTACCTAGACCTTCGGCACCGAGGCCATTGGAACCATCTGTGACTTTAGCACTGACTAGCGTGCCCTTTCCCGTATCTGTACCGAGGGGTTCCTCTGTTCAGACCTCTTTACCGGCACCGACTGCCCAGTCGATGCAGACTGTCATGATGTTGATGGATTTTTCGACATCCATTGCCTGTTCGACTCTGACAACTTACCCGACACAGACTACCCTCAAACTGACCATTCAGTTATCGGCACCAATTTTTTTGGTTTCAGCCTTAGTGCCGACGACCACTTTGGTACCGACCTTATTGTTAGTGCAGACCATGACTTCAGCACCGATTTCCTCTGTGCAGACACCTGTAGTTCAGTCCTTTATAGCCCCGTTATTTTCAGTGCAGACCTCTGAAGTGGGCACAGAGCTTGCCCAGTCTTTGGATAGACCTGACTTCCCCTCAGCCGTGAATGTGAAATCCACTAGAAGCCTCTCTGAACACAACGTCTTGTGGTTCAAGTACTTTTGACCAGAGGTATTCCACCTCCCAGGACCTATCCTTCCTCGGGAGGTGATCACCCTTTACCAAAGACCCCCTACTTATTCTCCTCCTTCATTGCCTTTGAAGCCTCTTGATATAGCACAGTCTTCAACCCTGTACGGTTCCCTTTATGGACCTCACTAAGGAGTCTCAGTTGCCTGTGTGGCAGGAAAGTTTCGCTATGACCCAGGATGTCAGCTGTGGCATACGTAATTTGGTGTTTCACAGCCATCCAGGGACTCCGAGTTGGCAGGCTGAGCCACGTAGGAGAGGGGTGACCCCTGCCCTGGGTACTCATCCCTCTTCAGGTGGACCAGCCTTCCAGCTAATGGAGAAGGCTCTGGCTTCGGTTGGCGATCCTGTGCTATCACAGTCCCGCCGTCCTCTGGACTGCAGTGTACACAAGTCGCTCCTAGCGGATACTGGGCATAAGGGCCTCTGGATATACTCCCACAGGAGACCCCTTTTGTGCTGTCTTCCCCAGCTTCTCCCTCTGAGGAAGTTCATCAAAAGAGCTTGTGCAAGAGGAAGCACATGGACTCTACAGAGGAGTCACTTACTGAAGACACAAGACTTTGATGATGGGGAAGGGTCCCCTGAGGTGACTGGCAGCCCTCGAACCCGACCTCCTGAAGAGTCTGTGTTCCTGCAGGCCTTTCGCGCCCAGCCCCCTACCTCCTGGGTTACTCCACCTGCCGACGAACTGGTCCGGCTCATCTTGCAGCATGCGTGGAAGGCTCCTGACACCGTTGAGGCCATTCCCAGGAGGCCAAATAAAATTTTGTCCCCTCCTGCTACTGACCCCCATTAGTCCAAAGGTCTTCCTGTAGATTCTTTGGTGGTGGTGGCTGCAACTAAAAAGGACCTGGTGGAAGAAGAAAGCCAGACTGTCCATCCGCCCAACAGAGAGTCCTGGGCTGTGGACAGAATAGGGAAGTGTACTTTTGTATCAGCGACCTTTGCAATCAGGTCCCTGAATTATGTAGCACACTTTACCAGGCTTCAAAGAGATTTAATTTCTGAGCTGTCTGAATCTTTGGCTGATGCTGTGTCTGATGAGGTCCGTGACAATGGCCTCTCAGCTAGCCACTACTGAATTGATATCTAACTCCTCCATGCGCCTGATATCTCGTGCATCAGGAGGAGCAGTTAGAGCGGCGAGTTCAGGCATTGTTATGCGACGACACACCTGGAAGCGCTTGTATAATTTCGCGGAACCCTTCAAGGCTTCTTTTCTCAACGCTCCCATCGAAGCCTCTTCATTGTTTGGACCCAAGGTTAAAAGCACACTGGCCAGATGTGAACAAGACGGTAAGACCCTTTCTGCCGTGGGTGTCCGTTATTCTTCCCCTCAACCGGCTTTCTCCAGAAACCAGAAGAGTGGGAAGATATGGTACATAAAGTCTCTGGGTCCTTTCTGTGACACACAGGCTGAGTTTTCCCCTAGAGGCAGAGGGGGAAGCTCACAGGGAAGACTCCCTGTTCGGGGCAGAAGGAGTCCGCATAACCAGGGTTCCAGGGACTCTTTCCCTGGCCAGTCCTACCAGCGCTCCTGAAGAGTGGCCCAACTGCTTTCCTCTGGAAGTGGTTTGTGGTAGTTTCCCTTTGTACCCTTCTGCCTGGCTAACCATCACTACGAATTCTTGGGTACAAGGGATCATAACCAGAAGTCATCATATTCCCTTTGATCTTTGTCCCGCTCCCCCAACAAACTTACCCGATGTTCCACCCAGTCAAAGGGAAGAAGCAACATTAGAGATATCAAAGCTGCTAAGGAAAAAGTCATCCAAATAGTCCCTCCAGACCAGATAGGGTCCGGATTCTACTCGAGACTATTTTTGGTGCCAAAGAAAACTGGGGACTGGAGACCAATTTTGGATCTCAGTGTACTGAACAAGTTTGTAAGAGTACAAAAATTCTGGATGGTCACAATACAGTCTATCCTTCCGCTTTTGGAAAAAGACGATTGGATGTGCTCGATCTTCACGATGCGCACTACCACATAAAAGTGGACAGGCCATCAAGAAGATTCCTTCGCTTCCATGCGGGAGCCAGTCACAATCAGTTCAGAGTACTGTCCTTTGGACTCTTTACAGCCCCCAGAGTGTTCACAAAGTGCATGGCAATCATCACAGCTCAATTGCGACTACAAGGACTCCAGGTGTTTCCGTACCTAGACGACTTGCTCATCTCCGCCCCCACCAGACATCTATTGGAAGAAGCCCTGGCATAATCTCTCCTTTCTGCAGAAAGGCTAGGCGTAACCATAAACTGGCAAAAATCCAATCTCACCCCATCTCAGCCCACAGAATTCATAGGGGTCATCTTGAATACAAAGAATTGCAGAGCATCCAGTCCAGAGCACAGAATTCTAAGGATAAAACAACAACTGATCCCAATCCTTTCAAGGGAGAAATCCACAGCTCACTCTGTTCTACAGTTGTTGGGTTCTATGGCAGCCTCCATAACCATTATCCCCCTGGCCAGGTTTCACATGAGGCTTCTACAATGGCTACTGCTCACCCAGTGGTATCCCTTTCAGTACCCTCTTTCAGCCAAGATTCTCGTAACTCACAGGTGCAAACGGGATTTAAATTGGTGGATGGCCCACAACCCATCACAATGGTCTCGCCCCTTCTCCCCCCAACAACCCAAGGCTACAGTGACCACAGATGCCTCTCTGATGGGGGGGAGGGGGCTATGTCAGGGACAGACAGTCCAAAGTACTTGGTCCGAAATGGAGGCCCATCTGCATATAAATGTTCTAGAGCTGAGGGTGGTGCTTCTGATGTTGCAAGCATTCCATCCCCCTGCTGCTGTCTGGGACTATTGCGATACAATCAGACAACATGGCGGTGGTCTGGTACATCAACAAACAGGGCGAAACCATATCTTACCCACTCTGTCGAGAGGCCATGAGGATATGGCATTGGGTGATGGCTACCAACAGTTTTCTTCTAGCAACGCACATTCCCGGGAGTTCCAACGTGATAGCAGACCGACTTAGCAGGTGTACACTACAACCTCATGAGTGGTCCCTGAATCCCTTGATAGCGGAGGAGATTTTCAAACGCTGGGGTCTTCCTTGCTATGATCTCTCTGTGTCCCCAAGCAACTACAAGTGCAGCAACTATTTTGCCCTGATTCCCCCTCCGGGACAGTCACCCAGGGACGCTCTAGTCCACGATTGGCCCTCTGGTCTTCTTTATGCATTTCCATCTCTCCCCCTCATTCCCCAGTTTCTGAAGGAAACGCTGGTTGAAGAGCAAAGTAATCCTCATAGCACCATATTGGCCTCATCAGATATGGTTTCCCTTCCTTTGGCCTCACCTGCTAGATCAACTGTGGATTCTCCATCCAACCCCGGGGTTGATTTCCCATCCACAGATTCTGATTCACCCCAACTTGAACAGCCTGAAGCTCACAACTTGGCTCCTCCAGTTCCCTTGATTGCCAGGCAGACTGATTTTGCCAGTACGTGACATTCTTATTGCATCTCATAAGTCTTCCACCAAAAGCTAAGAATACAGCATCCATGGGACCAGATGACATCACAGGCTGTGTACTACATGAACTACAATATGAACTGGCACCTCACCTAAGTGTTATGTTTAATCATAGCCTCACCTCAGATTTTGTGCCCACTGAGTGGCGCAGAGCTACAGTTACCCACTCCACAAGGGGGGATCCGCCTTGGATCCCGGAAACTACCGTCCCATCAGTCTGACGAGCCTTATCTGTAAGGCCATGGAGCGTATTATCATGGAACTTATAAACAAAGACATTGGCAACCTTCAAACACTGGACCCCACCCAGTTTGGGTTCGTGAAGGGCCGATCTTGTCTCCTGAACCTGATTGATTCTTCGAATCAGTCTCCAGAGCCATGGACAAAGCTAAGGTGGTTCACACAGCCTATCTAGACCTTGCCAAGGTCTTTGACACCATCCCCCACTCTGGAATCATAGATAAACATACTAAGCTGGGCATTAATCCCTACATCACCCAATGGGTTGCTAACTGACTTACTGATAGAACTCGCACTGTAAAAGTAGCCGACTCCAAATCCAGCTCCAGACAAGTGGACAAGGGTTCAGTCCTGGGACCGCTCTTGTTTGGCATCTACTTCTCTGAAGTACAGGCCAACACTAAGGGACTCTGGCTAACAAAGTTTGCTGATGACTGCAAACTGGGAGCCATTATTGAATCCCCAAATGATGTGGATACTCTACAAAAGGGCCTTACAAAAACAGATGCTTGGTGCCAGAGCCATGGGCTCAAGCTCAATGCCAAGAAATGTATAGTTATCCCCACTGGGGAAAAAACATGTACTCGTGAATTACCATATAGGTGGCAGTACACTAAACACCGAAAGTGTGATGAGACTTAGGGACACAGGTGGACAGTGGTCTCACCTTCGATAACCACATCGCCACAACAGTCAGGAAATCCTTTTATGTGGCATACCTCATCACTAAGGGCTTTTCATCCAGAAAAAAGGAGGTCATTGTCCCACTGTACATATCCCTCATTAGACCCATTATAGAATACAACGCCCCCTTTGGTATGTACCTCTCGAGACATCTGCAACAACTAGAAAGGCCGCAGAAATACCTCACTAAAAGAATCGCAGGCCTAAAGCAGATGCCCTACACTGACCGCCTTAAAAAACTCCAGCTATACTCTGTCGCATATCGTCTACTCAGAGGCGATCTCTGCTTAGCATACAAGGCCATGTCAAACCCAGAGCTGTTGGACATACTACACTTAAAGAAATCCCAGTCCCTCAGAGCCACACTCCAGGGATCTAAACCTTGTCATCACAATAAACAAAACATGCTGGAGGGATAGGTTTCTGACCCAGAGACTCCCCAGACTCTGGAATAGACTGCCCATACATGTCAAGCAGAGTGCCTTTTTGGCCCTCTTCAGTAGGAACCTTGATGATTGGATGGGAGAAAGGAAATTCTCCCCGGGGATCACGTCAGTCGCCCTGCTAGACAGGGGTCCAGGGAAGTAAACAGTGTGGGAAAAAATAGCCAGGGAATTGTTATGGCTAGGCTTGTATAGGCCCTAGAGCTGATAGCCTAGTACCAACCTATGAACCAGAATTACATATCTCAGCAAGTGGAAAAGATTTACTTTTTGGCTGAAAGAAAAACAGGTAGATCCTTTTCCAGCACCAGTGTCGATAGTACTTGGAGTATCAGCCACCCTATTTCAATCCGATCTATCTGCCTCTACCATTAGAGTTCATTTGGCTGCAATATCTAATTTCCATGATGGGGTCCAAGATTCTCTGTTATGTCACACAAATTATGCAAGACTTTCTTAAAAGGCGTGAATCATCTAAACCCCCTTTTAGAGAACCTACTCAGCCATGGGACCTGTCACTAGTCCTACAAGCTTTGACAGTGCCACCTTTCAAACCATCTTCTTGCGACCTCAAGTATCTGTCATGGAAAACCTTGTTTTTGGTCACCATTACTTCTGCCAGCCGTATCTCTGAGCTTCAAGCCTTATGCATCAAGAGTCCATATTTAATTTTTCATAGAGATAGTGTCGTTGAGAACTAATCCTTCCTTTCTGCAAAAAGTGATCTCTGTAATGTCCATTAATCAAACCATTGAATTGCAAGTTTTCTTCCCCAATCAGTATTGCCTACATATTCACAGGCATCTTTGCTTCTACTTGAACAGGATTAAGGCCTCTTGTAAATCAGACCAGTTATTTTTGGCCTATTCTGGACCTAGATTAGGATGTGCTGTTGCTAAGGTCACATTGGCTAAATGGTTGAAAGACTGTGAGATCTTCATTTATAGACAACGTAATATTCCATTACCTACTACCATAAAGGCTCATTCTACAAGGTTGGTGGCAACTTCTGCTGCCTTCCATGCCAGAGCTTCTTTATATGACATTTGTGCAGCTGCAACTTGGGCTACCCCTCATACCTTCAGTCATTACAAATTGGATTTGGCCTCCAGGGTAATAGTATCTTTTGGTTCTATGGTGCTCAGGAATGTCCTTCCATGAGAGCCTCCCAGGAATAAAGGTAGCTGGGGACTCTGTCTCACACGTAAGGAATGAACGAGGATTAACAATATCAGATAAAGAAGTTGTCTTACCATAACGTTCCATCTGTATTGTTGATCCTCATTCAGTCATTACGACCCTCCCTCTTTCCCCCTCCTGTGGCTTCTAGTGGATCTCACCGTCCGGTTCTATTAGGTAATTTGACCAGAGGTAGCCTTTACCTTCTTTTTACTTGCAAACTCAATCTGAGGTAACAGGGAGAGGGGAATTCTGGGTAAGCTTTTTTAGCTCGAGAGTTTGTAGCTGACACTAGCTTGGAAGATTGCCGGCTCTGTTCCGAGGTTGGAACCGATACCCACACGTAATGACTGAAAGAGGATCAACAGTACAGATGGAACGTTACGATAAGACATAACTTCTTTTTTCCTCACATGCTTTTGGGAGACTTGATGCATTATTTTGCAAATTTTAGCTGGGCCTAGAGGGGTTTATTTTGTGTAAGAAAAGGCTTCCATCTCGCAACCCTACCCCATAGCCCAGACATATGGAGAATACGGGAGATTGTTGTCACATGTAGTACACAACCAGTACTTGCCAGAAATTCCTGCAGCTCTCCTTCAGTGTTGCTGTAGGTATCTTGGCTGCCTCCCTGACCAGTTTTCGTCTCTTCTTTTCATCAATTTTGGTGGGACGTTCAGTTCTTTGCAATGTCACTGTTGTCTCGTATTTTCTCCACTTTTTGATGACTGTCTTCACTGTGTTCCATTATAATATCCAGTGCTGTGGAAATTGTTTTTGTACCTTTCTCCTGACTGATGACTTTCAACAGTGAAATCTCTCTGATGCTTTGTAAGCTGTCTGCGAACCATGGCTTTTGCTGTAGCAGGCAACTGAGTAAATGTTAGGAAAATCTTACTAGGACAGACTTTATTTGGGGTTAATCAGAGTCTCTTTAATTGATGGCAGGTGTGTACCCAAGAAGACTATGCTGTAATTCAATCAAAATGAGCTTCAACAACGTATTAGTTTAAGGGTCTGCACACTTATGCAACCAGCTTATTATACATTTTTTATTTTTTTTTATATTTTTTCCCCTAACAAATTTGTTTTTCAATTGAATTGTGCAGGTTATAGATAGGTTATAGATCACTTTAAAGGTGGGAAATATTTTGAAATGATTTATTGTGGTCTCATTTTTTATATCACAGAAGTCTGGCAGTTTAACAGGGGTGTGTACACTTTTTTATATCCACTGTATATATTAATGTCTGAATTGGTGAAGTTCGTTGATAGAGAAATTTTACTGACACTGCCAGAAACTGTTTTTTGGGAAGACCAAGTTTTCTGTAGAAAAAAAAATCTATGTTCCTCTTTCTGAGCCTGTGGTTTAGTATTTTGAATTCCAGTATGTTACGTTTTTGATGCCTGAGTTATGACGGTATAACTGCCAAAATACAGCTGAAGAGCCATAGGCCAATACAAAGTCTAGATGTCAGCAGGGAACAGGCATAAAAACTTTTAATATGTTCTATGCTTGAGGGTCCAAATAAAGACACAGGCAATATACTGCATTTATTTGATTTCATTTTCAGAAAAAAAATAGCATACCTCATTTCAGTAAAAAAGTGAAGGAAAGGCCCACCAGACACATTATGATTTAATTGTACATTTGCAAAAATAAACTGTTTTTAGTTATTGCATGTTAATGACAAATGAGGACAGTAAAGCAAAAGCATTGAGTGACTGCATATTGCACTGATTGCACAAGAGTGAAACCAGTTAAAAGGCTTCATAATGTATAGCCTTCAAATAATTTTCTTTAGGGGCTCTGTGTAATTGGATAACATGAAAAATTTAGAGCTTTAGCAAGTGTAGACCATATGGTAAGAGGAGCACCAATATCACTATACATTTTTTTTATGCCAGTGTTTTTTTTCAGTTGCTCTCCACCTATTGAACATTCATGAGGAAGAGATATCTGGCATTTGGCATAATGGTTAGTGTTTGCAGACATAAGGTACATGTTTCGGTTCTCACATGGGGTAATTGGCTAGACTTAAAATGGCCATAAGGGCATTTAGCCTAGTACTAATCTATGAACCTATATTTCCGCCTTGTTTTGCATTAGGTCTTTGATACTGTGAAATGGGTCTCTTATATTACTATAAATTATTCATAGTCTGTTCGTCCTTCGTTCTCCTTGCCTGTGTTAGCTATGCAGGTAGGTGCTTGTCACCTAGCATTTTATTCATGAACAAGTAGCACACTCTGCATATATTTACTAATAGCATGGCCACATGAGTAGTTGCATACATGGCTTGTAGAACAGAAACACGTTAGTAACTCTGACATATGTTCAGAACTCATGTTCTTGACAGGTTTAATAGTCCCTAAAATACCTATGTTTTATTAACAGATCACTAGGAGTCATACCTGTAGAAGTTTTACAAACTTGCATAGATATCAGTCTGCAGTGGTGGTGCTGTGGTAACGTCACCTCACAGTAAGACGTTGTCCTGTTCGATTCTCAGCTAGAGCATCTTCTGTGTGGAGGCATGCGTGAATGGGCATATCTTCGTTGAAGGTTGTGCTTCAGGGCCGGCAACTCAGCACACAAAAATCTACTGCCAATCATTAGCAGACCGGAGTTCCGCTGTGACGACCCCTAACCGGGAAAAGCCGAAAGACACAACAACAAGACTGCGAATTTTGTTACTTTTTGGAAGCTATAACCTATTGAGTAAGAGTGTTGCTAGGTTACAAGTTGGGTTGGTGTGCGTGATAGGGATCATCCCCATCATGAACACAGGCATTGGCACTTGGTAGGCTCTACCAGTACTTATCTATCTATGTATGTCAAGCATGACTGTGGGGTATTGATGTATAGACTGAAGCCATTCATACATCATTTTTATGTCTGGTTCCATTTTAAACTGAACAAATCTGATGATTCTTCCATCCATTCCTCAGCAGATAGGGTCTTTGGATCCGAATATGATCTTACTTAGCCACTCTCATGCTTTGGGTCCAGTGCTCAAGCTCCTTTCCTTACCCATAATCCCTCGTGAGGAGAAAGATATCTCAGATCATGTTTGATCAAAGCCAGAGAAAGGAAGCTTGCCCCCAGATTTATAACCACCAGGAAGTCGCATAGTACAAAGAAACCATGTACTCTTCAGTCCTGGGCATGACAACTGATCAAGCTAAGGTAACTCAGTGGGTCATTCCAGGAGTCAGAGAAAAAGAATTAAAGGGAGGGGGAAAGAGGGGAAGAAGTTGAGGAAGGGCAGAAGTAGACAATACAGATCTATTGTTATGGTAAGTATAAAACTTTCGTATCTGATGTCTCTTCCATTCATTCCCCAGATAAAGGATGGAAGCAGACAACACAAGTCTTTCATTATGGTAAGTAGATGACTTTCATTTATATGCAGTTTTGTCTCGTGATACATTCCACTAGTCACTGCAACCATTTCTTCTGACTGCATGTGTCAGTGGCATATGTTTATTCACTGATATTAGGTCCCGTCCTGTTAAAGTGCGATCTCTGCCCAGACATACTGCTATAATTTCATCTTTTTTAGCTTCCAGATGTTTGCAGCGCCTTATGTCATCTTCCTGCAATTCAATGAATGTAAACCAAGTTTTCGAATACTAAATCTTGTAATAATATTAACAAATCACCTTTGCTTACACTTATTTTATCTCACAGGATTCACGTATCTGGATTATCGTGATGCAAAGTCAGGTCTGGAAAAAATCAGTGTTATACAAAAGAGCCCGACGTCTTTTGCATTTGAACTTAATTTTCAGTTGTAGCTGTGAAGTTGTTTTGTTCTTTACGAATTGTCAGTATTATGAGACCCTTCACTGTGTGGTCTGTTTTTCACTAATAACCTCATAACTGTATTGTGTTACGTAACGTACATAAATGCATACATATTGTTAGATGCTTGCAATCTGTGATGTGAATGTGAATCTCCTGTTTGTTTGCACCAAGACTCAACTTGTAAATGGTCCACTGAAACCAATGTTCCACCCCGGTTAGGAAAGTTAAATAGTTGTTACATTCCTTATTTTCTTTGTTTGAAAAGTACAGATATTTTCTGATTTCTTTGACCAAGCCTGTACTAACATTCCGGGTATGCTTTAAAATGATTTTCACTGACTTGTTATTGGACACATTCTTTTTTCACATACTCTAGATTATTTCTGTTCTTAAATGTTTAACCTGTCACACAGCACAAAAGAATCTCTCTGCTGTGACTCTGTGGTGCCTGTTGATCTGTTATGGATTCTGTTTAGCATATTCACTTGTGTCACTTTAAACTACTGGCTTCTGTTTTTTTTTTCACTTTGCTGCTTGTTCTACACTTATAATTTTATATTCTATTATTCCTCAAGTTCACTTCAGTCTCCCCCCTCCTAACTGCTCTCCTTTTCAGTGCCCCTTCTAATACTCCAGAACCCTCTGTTCCCTTTCTGTTCTTTAACTTTGCTAGCCAGACTTGCTGATTGTTTACATTGAAGGGCTAGACAAGCCCCCTCAGACGTGGTTCACTCCTCTACCTTACCCTATTCCCACCCACTCCCCCATCATTTTCTTTATGCATCTAACAAATCCTTCCCACATCTTCATTAGCCAATCACCCAAGTTTCACACCCACTTCTATATTTGTAAGTTCAGACCTTCCACTATATTCCACTATTAATTTCATACCTTCCTGTATATTCTTTACTGATTTTACACCTTCCTGTATATTTTTTTACTATTACATTCGTTTTACATTATTTTACTAATTTTGTATCTTTCCGCAGGACACCTTGTACTTGATATCAATTTTTCAGCAGTTTTCAACTTGCAGTTTTTTACCTGTAGTTTATCTGCTTATAAGTTCCAGCAATAGTCCTGCAGCATTCTTGGCCTCTGAGCTTGTACACTCCTTGTATTTAACATGGATGCATTTTTTGTTTAGTATATGTGTACTAGTCATTATTTGCCTATAGCTATCCACAGTACAAGGTTGACTGCTACCTCCCTGGTCTTTCCTGCATCTTATGCCATTAAACATGCAAATAGTCATATAAATCTATCCAGCTGGTGGACCATCCTACTTTTCTCTATACCTTCCGTAAGCAAAAAAAAAAAAAAAAACATGAATTCTTACTATTACTCTTCCACAACTGTAGGCTTTCTTCCTCTATCAAGAAATTCTAACAGATTCACATACACTTGATACTGCTTTTACTTTCAGGTAGTATAATGGATCCCATTGGATTTCTACACTGCCATCTTTATAAGCAAAAAAAGTGGTGTCTCAGCTATTTGAAGATCTGCAGGATAAATAACAAATGGTCTCAATTTGAATGTTAGACTCTGCAAAACCCATCCAAATGAATTGCCATCACTGAATCCTGGCTCAAGGAGTCTTCTCATATTCCTCAATATTCTTCCTCCAGTTACTTTATTTTTACTGATTAGAGTCCGCTCCGGGGCACTTACATCATTCATCAAGAGTGACATCAATCTCACCCCCACTTTAGTAGCTAAACTGGACACCACCTCTGATAGTGATCCTAATAAGTGCTAATTCAAATACTCTGGAATTCATGCTAAATTTCTAATTGTTTCTGTCATTTGTCTCTGTTTTCCCTCTTTTAGACATTGTATTTACTAACATTCAAATATTTCCCAACTCCCTCACAACCACTGCACCATTGTTACCTCATGGTCTCTCAAAAATCTCCTTGCCCCCTCCCCCCCCCCCAATCATCCAGACCAGAACCATCCCAGACAGTTCTACTAATGTCCTCATCCCTGAATTCGCCAGCATCATCCAAGCCCCTCTTTACTCGTGTACTGATTTTGTTTCTGCTTTCCCTGTATTCAGTAATAATCTGTATCCCATTTGGGACTGACTCTTCCACAACAGCAAAAAAAAAATAATAATTTGTGGCGCACCTAACCATCTGGATCAGTGATAGTGTTAGGCAGCTTATTAAACTTGGAAACAAATCCTTCCAATCCTGATAAATTTGAAATGCATCTTAAACCAAAAGGCTAAAACAAAAAATTGCAGGAAACCTCAAAATTGCAACACTAGATCACACCAAAAAGTTCTGGAGTTTTCCCCAAAAAAATTCTACAGCTACTGCTGTCTTCTCCAAGACCAGCTACTTAATGGCCTAATTCTTTCTCACAAGAGTAAAAGATAACACCATTCACCCACGTCTAACTACCAACCCCATATTTCAGTCCCTTCCTCTGCATGTTCTTACAGTGCCCCTATTTTCATTTCAAGGTAGTTACTACGTCAAAATTTGTGAAATTTCTAGATTTGACTGCTCCCGTCATCACTACTTCCATTCCATTCAACCTAATATCTTTAGGCTTGGTAACAAATTACTTAACAAATCCCTTTCCCACATCTTTTACCTAGTCATCGCAACCAGATTTTTACCTCATAGCTTTAAGTATGGTGTTGTCTTTCCCATTTCCAAGTCTCCACCCCTTCCACAGCTAATGACTTTCACCCTCTCTCCAAACTGTTCCCTCACTGAATTTTTTGAAAAAATAATTCAGAACCAAGTACTTGACAATATTTACAAATGTGACACTGAGGGCACGGTTTTCATCTTGACTAATTCTACCACTGCCAGCTTTCCTTTTAGTTATCAGATATACTCAGACATGGGGCAAGGTAAAATTTCTGATTATTATCTTTCTTAATCTCTGCAAAGCCTTTACTGCTGAGTACTCCCTCCTACATCAGATGTAGTGAGACAGGTTTTTGGAATGATGTCCTGCTGTGGTTCAAAAGTTCTCTGCAATAACACCTTCAATCTAATTGGACCTAACTCTGCTCATATCTATGGTAACCTTCACAAAAATGTTCCTCAAGGCTCTTTTCTGTGTCCACTTCTGTTTTCAGTCTTCCAAAATGAACTACCATGGGAAGTGTCTCTTACCAACTGACACTGCTTCTTGCATACAGACTGACAGCCAGCCCCTGCCCTGGAGTTATAACCACTTTGGCTGTGTACAACACGTTTGATTGTGATTTAAAAAAAAGCTGTACAGTATGTTTTAGTTTTGTTCTCCACACAGTCAGTTGCCACGCAGTAAATTATTGCAAGTTGCTTCACACAAATCAAATTAGTCCTCCAAATCATAATAATGTGAAGGAATTAATAAATAACGGCTGTGTACTTTGCCCATGAATTGTATCTTGTTGCTTGCATGAATTAAAAAAAAAAAAAAACTTGCCTCATGCAATCATCACCTGCTGTTTTTCACGTGGGGCAGCACTTTATAATTGAATACTCCTGGTATCCTGCACTTTGCCATCCCAAGAATCAGATTATGTAATGGCAAGGAGCAGAAAGTTCTGTAAACTGGTCAGGTGTACAACACCTTGCATAGGGCAGTGAAGCTTTCTCTCACTGCAGTCATTGAATCCCCAAATGTCAGTATACTCCAGGAGGGTCTCACCCAGACAAACGACTGGTGTATTCATCACAGTCTCAAACTGAATGCAAAGAAATGCATCATCACCCCCTTCAGCACAGTGTCCCTTCACACTATCAAGTCAACAATACCCTAAGTACCTATGAAGTGGTAAGGAACCTGGGATCACAGGTTGACTGTGACATTAACTTTGACTACCACGTGGCTACTGTAGTAAGGAAGGCATTCCATGTAGCTCACTTGATTAGTAAAGGCATCATCTCAAGAGCAAGAGAAGTTATAACCCCCATATACTGAGCACTTAACTGCCCATAATTGAGTATGACACCCCATTTGGCATGTATTATACTAAGCACCTGCAGCAATTAGAGGGACCTCAGAGGTTTCTAACAAAGATGATCAAGGGGCTACAGCATGTGCCTTACACAGACAGACTAAAGTCCCTGTCACTATACTCCATTAGCAGAGCCTTATGCCGGGCCGACAGAGCAGTTAAGGACCCTAAACTAACGACCTTGCCTTGTATCAGTAAATCAAATGGGTCTAGGGCTTACCTGTTCCAGGGACTTAAATATGGCCTGCAACTTAAATCTGTCCTTCGAGCATATCCTATTTATGTCCCAGCGTCTGCCACATCTTTGAAACAGGCTACCAGTTTGTGTGAAACAGAGCACCTCTGACACTGTTCAAGAGGAACCTGGAGTAGTGGGTGGGGCACCATAAATTCTTACCAGGGATAGCACCCACAACCCTCTTGGACATGGGCAGTCATCACTAAGTGCAGTCTTGGGTATAGACTAGCACTTCTATGGTATTACATTGGGTTGAAACAGTTAGGCTTAAAATGACCTCCAGGTAGATAGCCTAGTAATTTCCTATGATCCTGCTGAAACATTTTAAATAAGAAAGCCAGTTGACTGCTATTAAAATATGAAAGAATATCTTAGGAAAAGTTATCTACAAATAATATAGGCAGAGTGCCCAAAAGTACACAAAACTGGGACAAAAACAAAAACTGAAGAGGAACAGAGGCCCACAATCAGAAACAAATTTTCAGTATTGCACTTGTATTTTTAAAACATTGATAGAATTGCAGGTTTTGTATTAATTTTCCTTCTCTGAAAGATATGAAGTCTGAAACTACGACTGGAAGCGTTCAGGAACATTCTAGTTTTTGTTGATAACTATGGATGACCAGTCAGCCAGGACCTTGCAGGTTTACACAAAAGTGGTTGGTAGATATACAGCTAGCAAGTACGACTAGTGCCCGGCAAACAAGCTTGTATGACAAATATGAAGAAACGAATGGAAATTTACGATATACAGAGGTTTTCAATGTATGATCAGGTTGTTGAACACCTTAATGGAAATATGTGGGGGACTGAATTCACTGTTGAATACGATCTGAATGAAATTCATTTCTTGGATGTTCACTTACGACAACCTGATCATACATTGAAAACCTCTGTATATCGTAAATTTCCACAATACAACACTTTACTACATGCCAACAGTCTCCATCCTAGACACATTATTAAAAACATTCCGAAATCTCAATTTTTGCGGATAAAAAAAATATGCTCTTCAGAACAAGATTTGAATAAACATCATGATGATTTAGCAAACAGGTTTTTGTCTAGAGGATATCGATGGAACACTATCAGCTCTGCCGTACAATGGAGTAACAATAAACCCAGGGATTCTCTGTTAGAGTACAAAAAATATATAACACACAACAGCTCAGATACATGTAGATTTGTTACTACATATGGCAGAAACAGTCAAAATCTGATCAATATTATTAATACACATTGGGACATACTTAAGTCTCATCCCCTTTTGGAGGAATATCTAGGTGACCGTTGCTACTTTTCATATAGAAAGGGCAAAACACTTGGTTCCCATTTTTCATACTATAAAAAAACTGGCATTGGGGATGATACTTAGGACATTAACAGGGGACAAACTAATAGGCACACACCCTTGTGGTCATTGTAGCCTCTGTGGCTACATTTTCAAAACCAAAAGTTTTACCAGCAAAAATACTGGTCATATATACGATATGAAATTTTTTGGAAATTGTAGTTCAGACTGGATTATTTATTTAGCCACCTGTACATGTCAGGCCTTTTATGTTGGACAGACATCCAGACAATTTCGCATTAGGATTTCAGAACATTTGGGGGATATCAGAAATGGTAGAATAACTAATGTATTATATAGACATACAATCAAGCACCCTACGGCCAAATTCTCATTTTCCATCATTGATCATATTACTGGGAATCGGGCTTTTAAAACGGGATGGCATGACATTCTCAACAAAAAAGAGAAGATGGATAGTTAAACTTGGTGGGCTTTTCTCACCAGGACTGGATGACAAAATGTGACTTATTGTTCATTTTGGTAATTTACTACTCCCATCTTTTAGGGAACTTTTTCCTCATTATGTTAACATTTTTTCTCAACACATAGTATGTATTTTGTTTATTATTTATTATGTCTCATGGATATTATCATCTTGGTATTGCATACTGGTGGACTACACCATTCTTTAAGTGATAATTAATGTGCTATTGCATTATATATTCTTAGTTATTTTAATGATTTTTTTCACTTTAATTATTTTCTTTAATGACAGGAAGTGATGTCATTCCTTTTCTGAAAGGTATATAAGGAGCACTTTATTTTTTCTATGTAACTAACTACTGAAGAAAGCCAAGTGCTGAAACCGGTCTAGTTTCAGTCTATTAAAAACCATTTATTTGATCCACTCGTGGTGCTGGCTTGTTTCTTTAGGGTTTACAAAAGTAGCATTCCCTTAAAATGTCCATCCGTATGAGAAAGCCATGCGTCGCACATGGAACAATATAGGGAAACAACACACAAAGGGAAGAGAAGCCACTAGAATGTCTGCAACATATGGAACATACGGTCTAGAAATTGTGTGGCACTTTTCTGCCAATTTTCCTGACAGTGCCC
Organism: Protopterus annectens; assembly: GCF_019279795.1. Lineage (NCBI taxonomy): Eukaryota > Metazoa > Chordata > Ceratodontiformes > Protopteridae > Protopterus > Protopterus annectens. Next base: position 935,208,300 of record NC_056735.1, on the reverse strand, counting down.
AACTAGGCATCAAAAAGTTCACCTATTCTTCTGTAATGCACTTCTGATGAATTCAGTTGACCTGTACGGTATAAATAGAAAAGATCAGAGGTAGTACTTCTGTTTTATGTGCAACACTGAACAGACTCAAGGGGAACTGCTCACAGCAGCAGTACAAGCACTAGACAAGCCTGGCCAAACCGAATCCACTGAGACCTGACAAATGTCTGAAGTAAAACAACTGGCTTAAATAGAGGAGGTGTACTTGACTAATAAAAGCCGTTTGTGATCAGTTTCATATTTTTGACCAGTTCATTCATGGTTCCTTGGACATGCAACTATTCCAGAGACTTGAAGGAAGTGCAGATGACTATATTTACTACAGTAACAAGCTGCTCTAGCCAGTAATGGGAGGAGAAAAAAAAACAGCCCTTGACATAGCATAGTGAACCTGTTCAGTATACAGTATCCCACTTGCCACTCTGAACTGTTTGTATGCGTTTTTCCTCCTGCCCTTCTCCACACTACTACTGAAGAAATTAGGTCAGTTAGGCCTCTCTCCTAATGGTTTAGAGTAGCACTGTTAAGTATTGGTCGAGGTGCCCCCTTGTATCACTTTGAATAGCAGATGGAATGTGGAATGACTCTTGGCTAGTTTTATTTAAAACAAAAAAAGAGGAATTTAAGAGAGCATAGTGTTTTTGATATCCCCTTCTCTGATTATATGCATACTGTAGTGCAGGCTTGCTGGTAACCCTTATGCCAGTGCTGTTTGATTGCTCTCAAACTGAAGTTTTCACTTAAAAGGTAAGTAAAGATTATGTTAAGAAATACAGACATTTATGATTCCCCACAGGAACTATAATTCCAAGACCGCCAAGATGTATGTAGATGATGGGACGAATGACTGCTGCAGTCAAATACTGTATGACTTGTCAGTATAGTCAGATAGGCAAAACCAATAAAAGTGGTGACTATGGATCCTGAAGTCATACTTCCAGTTCTGATGAGAGGTTTTCTCTCTGGTATTACAAATGGATACTCAACTAGGAAGGAGCACCAGTCTGTGTGTGAAACCTTCCAATTAAGAGACTAGACATCTCATGGACTGATATACTGCTGGCAACTTCCCCTGTTCTAAAAGCATGCTACATGACTATCAGAAATTACAGTATTGTAGAACTATTTCTGTCAGCTTGGAAATATCTGCAGCCCTTCACTTAAGCTTCTTGCAATGTGAAATTACCTGGGGGCTTCAAGTCTTGACAAGCACACATGTACATGCTGTAAATTATAGTGTGCCACACCAGGCCCAAGTAAGACAGTGAAAATAAGATCTGATGGTGTAATTTTCATTCATTCCTCAACAAATGGGTCTCTCATCTGGTCCTTGGATCTAATTCAGCCAATCTCTTTAGATTCCTGGATCTGACTCTTAAGCTCCTCCCTTTACCCATAATACCTCCAACTTGCCGGATTACCTCAAATGTCTTTTGGCCCTGTGAAGATTTGGTTGCGACTGTGTTCTTTAACTCTAGGGTGCTTTGCTAGGTTTTATGAGGAAGATGCAGTTTAGTTTTTTCCTTCTATTTTTAAACATTTAATTCATACATCTGTTTAGCCTTCCTCCCTCCTTTACTCTTCCTTACCTTCCGTTTTGCATTTAAGTAACTTTTTGTACCATTGTTGGTACTAGGCCTTCTTTCTACTGTTAGGCATTCTTCCCTACCATTGTTGATCATCTTTTCCACTTCTGGTAGTTTTTCTCTTTTTTTTTTTTTTTTTTTTTTTTTTTTTTCCTTTCTTGTTGGCTAGCGCTTGGTTGTTGGTTTCACTGTCAAGCCAACTGCTTTTAAGAAGTGCAGTTCCTATGGGCATAAGATACCTAATTCTGATGCCCACAGGGAGTGTGTATAGGCCCTTCAGACTTACAGGTATCATGCGAGATCTGTGCAGGCTGTAATTCAAGGATGATCAATGATGGTGGAATGAGTTGGTCCTGAAGGACATTTTTGCTAGTTTCCTTCTCTCTTACTTCTACTTCTGGGGCTAAACCCCCCACTAAAAAGCATAACTTGTCAGAGCCGAAAGAGCACAGGAAGCGTTCTCCAGCACAGTCTCCTGCTCTGAGTTGAGCCTCCCTCCAAACTCCAAAAAGTGATCTGACAACCTCTGTGGTTAGGTCTCCTTGGATGTGGAGCCCAAGATTTTCTACAGAACCTCTCTCTCTCAGACTTGGGTCTTCATTTCTGCAGGAGACTCCTAGGAATTCGTCCCATCATCCTTCCACAACTTCTTCACTCTGGTCCTCCCATAGTCTTTCTGAGACAGATGTGGCCAAGATGATGAGAAAATTTCTTTGAGCACAAATCCAGATGTGGTTGTTGCCGGCTCCATCTCCCATCAGATCTCTCAGCCTTTAGCCACATTCTCAACCCATTGTAACTGCTTCTCTGATCCAACCCATAGTTTTGGCGCCTTCATATCTGAGACTGTCAAGAGTTGAAGTGTCAGATCCAAGGCTACTACCTTCTTTGGCTCCGTCTTTGTCCCTGACCTGTTTGGCACCAATCCCTACTGAGCAGTGAGAGTCTCTGAGCTGAAGAGTTGCTGCTGGATCTGGGGTGGGCGGTGGGGGGTTGACTTTGAGGTTTTCTGAGCCATCATTTCCTCTTGGAACCTCGGAGCTGGACAGCTCAGATCTGATTCCGTCCTCATAGGGGGAGATCTTGAAGGTGAGGAGAACTGGCTGAGCCAAGAGCTTCAGCTCGGGTGAAGTTAGTTCTGCCTCTCCTGGACACACTGGCTTTGAGGTAGTGGAAAGGGTGTTCTGCCGTCCCAGGGAATCTTCTCCTCTCACTTCTGATCCTATATCCGTTCCGTCAGCAGATTTGAGCTCTTAAGTCCCGTCACCCTTCTCCACATTGACAGCAGTTCCTGTTCAGGAACTCCACATTTCTTCCAATACCTCTCCCGAACACCCCACTGAAGAGGTACATAGGAAGAGTGTGCAAGTGGAGGCACTTTGATTCCCCACAGGAATCTTTAACTGCGGATGCTGATTTTGGTGAGGGGAAGGATCCCCTAAGTTACCACCCGAGGATGTTTCCTTTGGAAACATTTTAGAGGTAGTGTGCTAGAAAGGTGTTTGGTCCTCCCAAAGCCCTTCCCCACAGGAGTCTGTGTTCCTTGAAGTCTTAAAGTCTGGCCCATCCATGTCTTGGGTTACCTTCCCAGTAAATGACCTTATAGACCTAGTCTCCCTTTGTTCATGGAAGGAGCCGGACTCTGTGAAGCCTATTCCCTGCTATCTGGACAAGATTGTAGGAACCCTGGAGTAAGGGTATTCCACTAGATGCTATGGTTGTGGCAGCAGCCACCAAAAAGGAACTAGTGGAACAGAGTTCTCTGTCCATCCCCCTAACAGAGAGTTTAGGCTGTTGAACAGGTTTGGAAAGCATGTTTACACTTCGGCAACCTTTGCCTTATGGTCACTCAACTACGTGTCACATTTTACTAGGTTACAGAGGGACTCTGTCAAGGGACTGCAGTGTTCTTCATGGACCACTGGTTCAGGCATAGCCATAAGGAGACGTGTCTGGATGACACTATGCAATTTTGCAGAGCCCTTTAAATCCTCTTTCATCAGTGCTCCTTTTGATGGATCTTCCCTGTTTGGGCCCACAGTTAAGGCCGCACTTTCCCCACAATGAGAAAGATGGAAAGACATTGTCTGCTGTTGGAATCCATTTCTCTACCCCACAAAGACCTTTATCTAGGAATCGGCGAGGTGTTCAGAAAATGTGGTTCAGAAAATCTCAAGGAACTTTTCAAGACTCGTATGGGGATTTTTCTCCCAAAGGCAGACGGGGATATAATAAAGGAAGATGCAGTCCTTGTGGCAGAAGGGGTCCACTGAATCAAGGGCATCAAGATTCTTTCTCATACAGGTCCATTCAGCTGTCCTGAAAGGTGGCCCGACTGTTCTCTGGAGGCAGCCAGGGGTCATATTTCCTTGCAGCCAGATACCTGGACAGCCATCACAAGAGATTCTTGGGTGCAAAGGGTCATATCAGGAGGATACTTCATTCCCTTTTCACAAAGCCCCTCACAAAAGAGATGTCTCCCCGATGTTCCACCCAGTCAGAGGGAGTTGGCAGCATTAGAGATTCAAAAGCTGATAGAAAAAAGTCATCCAATAGGTCCCACCAGACCAAGTAGAATCCAGAATTTACTCTGGGTTCTTCCTAGTGCCAAAAAATCAGGGGACCTGAGACCTATTCTGGATCTCAACCATCTAAATCAATTTGTGAAGAACTCCATGTTCCACATGATCATGGTTCAGTCCATTCTGCCTGTTCTACAGAAGGATGACTATGTGCTCTCTAGAGCTTCAAGATGCATACTATCGCATAAAAATAAACTGACACTGTTGAAGATGTTTGCACTTTTGGCTGGGAGTCGGTCATTACCAGTTCAGAGCGCTGCCCTTTGGTCTTACCACAGCCCCCAGGGTTTTCACCAAATGCATGGCAGTGGTGGCAGCTTTTCTCAGACTGCACAGATTTCAGAGTGTTTGTTTTATTTAGATGGCTCTCTCTTTTCCGCACCAACCAAGCATTTCCTAGAGAAGGCCAGGGATTAGTTGCTCCAGTTTTGTCCCTCTTAGGGATTACAATAAATCTTTCCCAAGTCGCAACTTCAACCAGTTCAAGTTTTGTTGTTTAAAGGAGTGCACCTGGACACAGTTCGCATTCTTTCCTCAAAAAAAAAATTCTTTCTGTAAGACTTGCAAGTCATACAGATTCTACATCATCCCTGTCATGCAAGATTGGTTCTTCAAGCCTTGGGATCAATGGCTGCAACAATCACTGTATTACCCTTGGCTCGCGTTCACATGAGAGTTCTCCAGTGGACCTTGTCAGTACAATGGTCGATGCTTCAACAAAAGTATCCTATAAAGATTTTGTGAGCCTACAGAGATTCCCTACTTTGGTGGATCCAGTTCAACGAGCTTTGGCAGGGACTCGCATTTATCTTTCCTCCCCCAAAGGTCATGCTGAAAGGATGCCTCCCAGTTGGGGTGAGGAGGGCATTTTTTGGTATGGTCTGTTCAGGGTACGTGGTCCCCAGAAGAGACCAATATGCATATCAGTGTCGTAAAGATGAGAGTAGTGCAGACCTTTCAGAACACACTCCTACGTACATTTGCTATCCAAACAGGCAAAATTCAGTGGTTTGCTACAGCATCAAATGGGGAAACCAGATCTTTACCCGCTTTGCCAAGAAACAATGAGAGTTTGGTAGTGGGCAGTCTCCTCCAACCACTTTCTTGTAGTAAACGCACATTCCAAAGAAATCCATATTAGCTGATGAGCTCAGCAGATCTATCCTGATGCCACACGAGTGGACTGTCAATGGTGTAGTGACAAAATTATTTTTAGTCACTGGGGTCAACCTTGCTTGACCTCTTTGCCTCTCTCCTCAACGACAAGTGCAGCAGGTTCTTTGTCCTAATTCCCTCTCAGGGGGAGTTGGCCAGAGATGTGCTAGTCCTTGTTTAGCCCCTCTGTCTACTGTACACTTATCATCCCCTTCCCTTAATACATAAATTTCTCCAGAAAGCACAATGGTTGACGAGCAAGGTAATCATCATTGCTCTCTTCTGGCATCTGCAGGTGTGGTTCCCATTCCTATGGACTCATCTTTTTTTGTCTTCAGACTCTGGACCCCAGCCCAGGCCTACTATCACACCCTTCAGGAATGATTTGTCCAGACATTCAGGGCCTCAAGTTTAACCGCATGTTTTTTCCAGTTCCAGTGATGGCTAGACAGTCCAGGATTTCCTCTCCAGTTCGTGAGGTTTTATCCACATCTCCAAAATCTTCTACCAGAAAGATTTATAATTGCAAATTGGACAAAATTTTCATATTCGGCAAAACAAAGAAACTGGATCCCTTCACAGCTACAATTCCTGTTTTATTAGATTTTCTGGATTCAGTTTTTCAAGACTGCCAGTTTTTCCACCATAAAAGTCCAGCTTGTAGCCATTTCTAATTACTGCATAGGGCATAATACTTTTCCCTAGCTTCTGAGAAATTTGTAAGACATTTCTGAAGGGTACGCTTCTGCTTAGACCTCCAGTAAGAGACTGTACTCCACCCTGGGATTTTAGTTTTGTTACAAACTTTAACTTCGAACCTTCGGCTCTGTCATACCTGAAATTTCTTTCTTTGAAAACAGTTTTTCTTGTTGCTGTTACATTAGCACGGTGAGTTTCTGAACTCCAAGCACTTTCTTCAAAATCGCCTTGCCTGTTTTTTCACAGAGTGACTTTGCATACAAACTCTTCCTTCTTGCCACAAGTTGCTTCTGACTTTAACATGAATCAAGTAATCAATTTGCCAGTCTTCTTTCCAAATTTTGACAATAAAGGAGAGTACATGCTCCATCTTTTACATGTAGATAGCTTAATTTATGCCTACACAGAGCAAAAACGTTTTCGAAAAATTGATAAACTGTTTGTCTCCTTTGCTAATAACAAATTGGGAAAACATGTATCTAAACATCTGATGTCAATTTTCAGTTTGGTTTGTATCTGACTTAGATTTTTTTTTTACAGCTTGTGGCTACTAGAACTCTTGAGCTCCTCCCTTAGCCATAATGTTCTATCCCCTAACGTACCTCAGATGTTTTCTGCTTTTGTGTTCGGACATGGTTGCTTTCTCTCTCTCACACACACACACACACACACACAGACAATCCTCCCTACTGACACTGATTTAGTGCATTTCTTAATACCATTGTTGACATTTATTTCTCTCCCCTTCCCTTTTATACCATTGTTGGTAGCTTCTCCCCTTCCCTTTCATACCATCTTAGGTAGCTTAAAAATGAATTCTTCTTTTAAATAGTTTTACAGTGAAAAATGGCAGAAAAGCTTTCAGGCTTTAAAAAATAAGCAGAGTGAGCATGAGCTTCCCTTGTCTGATTCCCATGATCTGTGCATTTATTGTTTAGGCCCTGATCATTTAAATGACTTGCAGATGTCAGTCAATTTTCAATCTTCAAGTGATTGTAGATTGCAAAATGTTCATGCTAAAAGGTCAGAGTCACTATCCAGGTCTCAAAACCCCCTAAACAAGACGAGAAAGAGCTAAAGAACTCGGGAGAAGGCTATCAGATCCATTTGGATCTTCTGCTCCATCCTCTGATCTGACAACGGAGCCAGCTCAAAAACAGTCTAAAAAGTCGGAACCGAAGTCTAAATATTTGGATCAGTAGGTGTTTGATGTCAGATCTGCTTTCTCGGATCCAGTAGCATTGGATCCAAAGCACTTGCCCCGAAAAAGGTATGCATCATCTTTGGACCCTGTACCATCTAGAGTGCTATCTCCATTCTTGGAGACATGCCGGCATTCCAGATCTTCATCAGATGCCTCATCCTGCCAATCTTCCAGGAGCCTGACAGAAGCTGACATGGATAGAATGATAGGGAAATTCCTCTTGGCACAGATTCTGATGCGGGTTCTCCGGACTCCTACACCTTCAGGTCCGTAGACCTTTACTAGTACTACACCACCCATCTCATCTCCTTCTCCTATCCAATCCATGATGTTGGTGCCCTTGTATCAGAGTCTTCTGGGACTGCCTGTATCGAATCCAAAGATTGTTGTATCTTCGACTCCAATACTTTAAACGTGTTGGAGCCAAAGTTTCATTGTCAGATCTGAGGTGTTAGTTGGCTCAGAAGTTTAGTCATCTGTGCCCCTCAGAGCCACTGCATTGGGCAACTCGGCTCAGACTTTTGTCTCAGATTGCTTTCGGGTCAGACGAGCCGATGGGTCCAGAAGCATGTCTTCTTGGCTCCATCGGCCTCCTCCTCCGTGAGCACTCTGCCTTTGAGGTGGAAGAGAGAATGTTCTCTGCTTCTAGATGTCTGAAGATTCTACCCCACCTCGGATCTCCCTTCTGGATCCCATTCGTCTCTGTACTTCAAGCCTCTTCATTCTACTCCACAGGGACAGCCGGCCTAAACTCATCAGGCTACCCAGCAGGGTATTCTTTCTTCTGATATTCGTGAATATTCTACCGATGTCCCTAGGAAGAGAAAGTGCAAGAGGCGGCACCTGGACTTTCCTCAAGAGGTGATCACTGAAGCGATTAATTTTGATGAGGGGGAAGGGTACCCAAGATCACCACCTGATGACGCCTCCTTTGGAGACATTCTAGATATACTGAAACAAAGGGGTGGTTGTACCAATAACTCTTCCCAAGAGGAATCTGTGTTTCTGGTAGCCTTTTGGTCTGATTCATATAACTCCTTGGTGACTCCGCCTGCTGAAGAGCTCATTGATTTGATCACTAAGTGGGGGTGGGAGGAACTTGATACTGTTAAAACGATCCCCAAGAGACCAGACAGGATTCTGGTACCACCGAAAGGAAGAGAGTTTTGGAACAAGGGAGTACCAGTAGATGCCATGGTCGTGGCAGCAGCCACAAAGAAAACTTGCAGAACAGAGTTAATCTGTCCATCCCTCTAACAGAGTCCAGGGCGTTGGGACAGATTTTGGAAGCATGTATATGCTTCAGTGATCTTTGCACTTAGGTCACTGAATTATCTAGTGCATTTCACCAGATTGCAGACAGATTTGATTAAGAAACTCTCCAAATACCTCTCTGGAACCAGTACTTCTGAGCACAGTGCTATATTTTCTCACAGTCGGCTACTCTACAGTCGATCACAAAATTTGTCCGAGGCTGGTATCACAAGCAGTTGAAGATGCCCAAAACTGCTGCCCTTGAGGTATTTCCATTAGGAGGCATGTCTGTATGCACCTATGTGATTTTTTCAGAGTCTAAGTCCTCATTCATCAATGCACCTTTTAACAGCAGTTCATTTGTTTGCCCTAAGGTGAAGGACAGGTGTGAGCAAAATGGAAAGACCCTGTCTGTAGTGGGCATACATTTTTCGACCTCTCAAAGAACCTTCTGTAGGAATTAACAAAGTGGTCTTAAGACATAGTTCAGAAAGCCCAAAGTTCTTTCCAGGAGCCATGTGGAGATAGTTCCCCCAGAGGCAGAGGGGGAACTCACAGAAGATGCTGCCCATGCAGCAGAGAAGGCCTGCATAACCAGGGGGTCCAGAGATTCTTTTTCTGGCAGACACTATCAGCGCTCCTGAAAGAGCCAATTGTCCACCTCTGGAGGCGGTTGAGGGTCATCTATCCCTGCACCAGAGAGCCTGGCTAGACATTAGTGCAGAGGATTATTTTCAGAGGTTATATAATTAACTTTTCCATTCCCCCTCCCTTAACATTCAACAAAATGTCTGATGTCCCACCCCATCAGAGGAAAGCAGCAGCTCTAGAAAAAAAAGTCATCCAATAGGGTCCTTGCAGACCAGATAGTCTGTAACGTGATAATCAAAATTTTTTTAGTGCCAAAAGAAACGGGGGACGCTAAAGAATGCATCTTTGGTCATTTAATAGGAACCCAAAAAACAAGTGCTACTGTATAGACATAACTAGTTTCTCTCCCTCCCCGCAAAAGAAATTATTGCCTTTTCTTACCTGCTTCCTTCCCTAGTATATGGTGCACAGCTATTAATCAACCTCCAGTCTTCCCTGAAATCTAAACTAGAAACATACTACGACAAGATAGCTAATTTTGCTACAAATAGTCATCACTCTACCCACCACTGTATTGCCCAAAATAAACAACATTGGCTCGACTACTTAACCTATCTTCAACTAACTACTGCACACAAATTAATTAATAAACCTCAAGACTGCCCTGCCCTAAACTCCTTATTCATCCATTATAACCCTAATAGTCACCTAAGATCTGAACACCAACACCACCTACAAACCCATAAACCCAAACTACCTGCAGGTCAGCTGTTATACTCCTGGGTTATTGCTAAAACATGGAATAGCAGCCTACCTACATGCATTCGCACAAATCAATGCACTGCCACCTTTAAAGCTGCCCTGCACGCACATCCCATCTCCAAATGGACTTGTAACTGTTCAATACCTCCGCCAGTTATTAATTCTTAGAGTTTTTTTATCCGCTCTTATTTTTTCCTTCACATATACTCTCGTTCAGACTTGTACACACATCTTCTCAGACTAATTTATCGCCAAACTCCCCTTTCTCTCTCTACCTAATACAACTAAGAAGCTCTATCCTAACCCCCCTATATTATATTTCATTACCTTCTCTATATCCCCAATACTGCTATCTTAATATAGCAGTACTATACCCTCATGTAATGGCCTATTCTTCTCTCCTCATCTGTTGACCTGTTCTCCCCTATATTTTATACTTTTGTACACCCACTATTTTTCTCTGCCAACTTACATCACCTGTACCCACCTACACCTGCAAATGTATGCACTCAATACACGTCCCTTGTAGTACTATATTTGCTACATGTGTGTTCTCTGTATTTGTCATGTGATTGCACTGGCTCAAACTTGTGTGTGCCTCAAATTGTATTGTAATTAGGCTGGCTTAAACTATTAGCTGTGCCTTGAATTGAATTTCTCTGTACTAAGTCGGTTTTATTATGCATTTGTTCTTGTACAATGCATTTTGTTTTACTAACTGTTCTGAATACTATGTACATTCATACTTACTGCGTTTGTGGACCTTTTCTCCCCAGGACTCCACTGAAAATGGACTCTTCCTGGCCCAGTAGACTTTCCTGGTAAACAAATACCAATAAATAAAAAATATTTGTAAACTCTGAGCTATCATAAATTTCCTATCTGACCTTCAGGTTCTCCTGGAGGGCCTTACAAACACCAGCAAGTGAAAATGCAGTATCATGTCCTGTGGCAAAGCTATGCTTCTTTCTTATTCGTGATACCCCCCCCCCCCCTTAAAATTGACTCTCATTAGGGATTCTGACATTTTCATTGACTGTCACATGACCACCATGTGTCCTTGTCCATTGTTAGGAAATCCTCTTAAGTAGCCAGACTAATAACCAGAGATGCATCTAAATCGAAGCAAGTCATCACCCCATCTACTCCCTCCATTCAGACCACTGATAAGAGTATAATGCTACGTTTTGTATGTACTTGTGTAAGCATATGAACCAGCTCGAGAGAGAACAATGTTTCCATACTAACACAGTTAAGGGCATGATCTCCTTCTGTTACCACGATCACCTTAAAACACACTCTTCCATTTCCTATTCACTTCTTTGAGGGGATGTCTGTCTAACTTAGAGCCTCATTGGATCTGTTCCTATGTGACCTCATCCACATCCACAAAACTAGTGACACCTGTTTAAGTGGTAACTTCCAAAATGTAAACAGACCTGCTGGCAAAATAGATATCTATCATAGACTGTCTATCTTTTATGGAACAGGTTCCCCTTGTATACAAAGCAGAGTCACTCCCCTGACCCATTTAATCATGACCTGAACGACTGGATGGGTAATTTGTTAATATGCTTCCCTGGTCTGGCCCCTCAAGCCAGTAGAAAGGGGCAGAAACTAGGTATAATATATTTCACTGTGATGGGATCTGGTAATAATTCATGTCTTTAAATTCTAACTGGGGTCTTGTGGGAAGGCTACAAATGATTTATCCATTGGATCAGCAGCCTAGTATCAACCTTTGAAGCTCATGAACCATTGATAGATTATGTAGTATGTTCTGCATCCTGGCAAAAGCATTTGTTTTGCTTTCCTAGGAACTGTTGGGATTGTAGCCTGAATTTAGAATAATCTGTAATGTCAGAGATGACATTGGAGAGAAGGCTGTAGCTTGACAGAAAGTACAGAGAAGCTGTGGTGTGAAGTGTATAGTTTGAGAGAAGGGATTTGTTGATGTAAATCCAGAGTTCCTCTGGATGTGTTATGGTCTGTGCTTTGCAGTTTAAGCCATGCTGAAGAAATTTCATTTTAAACCATGCCTTCACCTGCTTTAATTGTAAATATTTTCAATAAAGATAAACATTCATATGCAGACCTCATATAGTTAATATTTCTGCTGACACAGTGCTGTGATTTAATAATTTATTTTCATGTAGATCATTATCCAGGTTACTGTCACTGTTGATGCTCCAACCCATGTACATAATGGGAGGAAGAGGGTTGATGCTTATGCCCTATATTGCTCTGCAGGAAAAAATCATAGCAGTATGCTTATATCATAGGACTTTAGAAGCATCTTCCCATGCCTTTCCTTTCAACACTTTGGTTGCCGCTGTTCTGTTAGCTTCGTAGACCTATATATATTACTTTGAGCTTAATGATTTTTGGCTGTTTATAGCCTGGGAGGCAGGGGGTTGAGGGGAGTTGTCTGATATTCTGGGAAATTGTGCTGCAAAAAACTTGGATTCCTAGAAGCTGATGTGCATTATTTGTAGGTGAGATTAATGAAGGTTTTGCTACGGTAGATGTCTGTGTGAATGGGTAAGGCCGATGTATAACCAAATGAGATTTTATTTCGAGCACAAAAAGTGAAACTGGGTAGGCTTACAATGGCCCACAAGGGTAGTTGGCTTAGTACTTACTGATGAACCTATGAGTTAATATCTAGCACTCAAGGAAATTTAAGAATCCTAGACTTCAAGACTATTTTTTTCAAATGAGGTGCAGATGACTTCTCAAAAGGAACATTTACAGTTGCTTTAAAACTAGCAAGATGACAAAAAGATGCTTAGAAAGACAGCTGATAAATTTGATTTCTGCCATTTATGGGTGTAAGAGTGACTGTAAACATGATTTTCACTGGTGGCAGAGCATTTGCATTTTGACAACTCAGATTATATAATCTACGGAATATTTGTCATCATTGGAGAAGCTGATCCTCTGTATTAGTACACCTTTTCTACTGTGACATTGCTTAGCTTTTTCTGTCACTGCTATATTTTATTTATTTATTTACATTAGTTTACTGAGAAAAGTCTGACTTGGAACGAAGCCAATTTACAGCAAAGGCCTGGGAAGAAACACTGTAGATGTATATCTTTATAATGTGGGAGGAAACTGGAACAATTGGAGAACTACTTGTTGTGAGGCAACAGCTCTAACTCCTGCATCACTGCGCTGCCCAAGTAGAGGGCAAAAAAAAAAAAAAACCTTAATAAAATAATGTATGTAAGCCTGCTAAACAAAATCAACACCTTATAAAGCAGGCATTATAATATAAAGCCTTTTCTCCCAGCTTAACTGTTTCCTAAAAATGTAGTATAAAGCAATTTTAATCTTTAGATCCCAATGATGTGCTTTCTACTGATCCTCTCTAAAAATTAAACATTTTATCTACAAAGTAGCCAAATTTACAGATGTTTAAATAAGAGAACATTAGCCAGGACACACAAACATTGTTACTTTAGTCAGGTAAGACAGGGACATAAACCTTCCTACTCCCATGTCCTTCAACACACACACGCACGCACGTGCACACACACACACACACACACACACACACACACACACACACACACACACACACACACACAGAGGTGCTACATTATACAACAGCCAATAGCTAGCACTGGAAAAGACGATTACTGTGGAACTGAGTTGAAAATTTCCACTCATTGATAAAACACACTTGTCAAGCTAATTAACAAGACATCGGGGGCATCCCATCTGGTAAGTTAGTTCAAACAATACATAATTGAGACTGGTGTGCTTGCACAAGCATTGCAAAAATAAACTCCACAACAGAGAAGGTTGTCTTTCACCAAAACACAAAAGTTTTACCCCACCACAAAATCTCTAAATGTAATAATGCTGAAATGTCTTATTGGGGAGGTGTAAGTGGGAGACTTCATTATCCCAAAGTTCCACAGTCCTGAATTTGTACTGCTGATGTATGCATCTAAACATGGGTTAGAATGCTATTGACTATTCCTGTTGTAAACAGTCACATTGATTAAGTCCACATGCCACCTCCCACCCCCCAAACACACACACACTCTTTTAATCATTGGCTTAAATAGTTTAAAACGTGTGGTAGGCTGTGCTGACCAGTTTGTTCTAAAGGGAGAAAATATAGCAAATACACCTTCTCTATCAAGATCTTTACTTACCAGCTCTGTCCACATTTCCATTATAAAAGTTTTTCAGCAGCTCCCTTGTATTTCTGTTAAATGTCTATTTATTGCAAGGCTGTTCTATGTATTTTGGTACAATTCCTGTGTCGTAAATGTTTAAGAACTGCACTCTATTTACAGTGTAATACGCAAGATTGTAGCTTCTCTGATTGTGTAGTTTTTTGTTTTTTTTTTTTAAACTGTGCATGTTGTGTATTTGTTTAATATTGCTTGTGGCCCAGGTCTTGGCTGAAAACAGTTCATTGGACCAGCGCTAACACCTGATTAACAAATGAATCATTAACATATTCAGTTGCTATCAATGAATCTTTCTTTTACAACCCAAGGAAATTGTATGCTTGACATTATCCTTCCCAAGACTCTATTATTCCATGTGTGGACTTTTGTTAGGGTTATTGCAGGATGGCTTAAACAGCTTGGTCTGCCACATGGCAGAACCATCCCCCCGATGAAAAGAAGAAATGTGTGTTTCAAACTCCCTTCCTGTACCGGAAACAACTTTCCCTCTTACTTTCCATGAGAGTATTAAAGTACTCCTATGAGAAAACAGAACTGAAAACATTTTGGAAAGCTGACTTAACTCACTTCCTGAATTAAGGTTCCAGTTCCAGATAGGTGCTGACAGGAAAACTTGTTAGAAGGGTAATGAGTGAAACTGTTTTTTTTTTTTTTTTTTTTGAGAAAATAACTTTTAATACAGCAGCCATGCCTTTTAAAAACCCTTTATCTCTTGGAAAGAAAATAAAAATATATTTAGGTCTGAACTGTATCTAAAATGTGTGCAGTGTGTTGTATGAAACTGATGGTGCGTTTTTTAATGGATTAGGGTATGTGCACCAGTTCTCTCTAAAGAGGACACTGTTATCTTTTTAAAGGCAGATCTTGTAAATAGTCAAACGTAAACTGTTTGGTTAGAATTTTTGAAGTCTTGGAGCTCTCAAGTACATTTTAAATGAGCTAATTATAGTTTATATTGTTTTAAATAGTTTAAAAATGTGTGCTGTAAGATATAAGGTCGTATGTCCCCCGTTTGTTAAAATATGCACATTTAGTAATATGCATACAGTATATAAGTTTCTAACTTTGAAAGCCCTCTCCAGTAGATGACTGTTGGAATGTGTCATTATAGCTTCAGCTCTTCCTAGCTGTGTTCTGAAATTTTTGTAGCTTTTGTTTCTACGTAAACATGTCTCCTGCCGATGCAAGTATATTTCAACCTGTTAACGTAAGAAATCTGGACAAAGCCTGATATAATGGGGGGACAAAGGCCCAAAAATAGGCACACATTTTAAATATTGCTCTTATAAAACACAAAGTTGCTGGAATAACAGGATTTGTGTTAGCATGAATTTCCTGAAGGATATTAAGTCTGAAACTGAAATGTATGTCTTTACTTGGCGACTTTAATCTTTAGATCATCCTAATGATTTGTCAAAACAAAAGCACAACTTTTATTTGGAACAGACAAAAAATATGAGTTAAAATTATGGACATTCTACAAAAATCTGTACAAGTTGGTATGTGGCGATGCACATTGTGGTGTCACTTGCTGGGGTAGGAAGATGTGTTCAGTCTCTGTTGCCATTAGGTCTTTTCTGTTCATAGTTTGTATCTTAAGCCTAATTTGTTATTGGAAGTCTGCCATGTTTGATTAAACTAAATCGCAAAAAAGTGCTTCTTCAAAACTGTTGCTGTTTATGGATAATTAAGACCCACATGCCAGCGTTCTGTATTAATCTGAAAGAGACTTGAGTAGAACTCATGATGCCACCCTTTCAGTCCAGAAACCAAAAAATCCCCATTTCTACTTTCTTTGAGGTAATGACAGGGATTTTTTTTTAACCAACCACCATCTTATTGTCAGTTACATCCCAGGAGAAGACAACTCTCTAGTGGAGAGGCTCACTTGCTCACAAGTGATCTCTCAGCTAGAGCCCAGAACTTGTTCCAGCAGTGATGGAAAGCCTTGCTGTAACCATCTTAGCATTCCAAGCAAATTCCAGATGCAACAAATTTTCCTTATTCTTTCCTTGAAAGGATGTCCCAGAGGTGGCTTCTGGATCACTTGTGCTTTGCCTTTGTTACAGCTTATTCACAGATTTCAGGAGAAGGCCAAGATGTACAAGGTCATCCATTGCTCACTTTTGTATCTGGCAAGTCTGGTTTCCTCTAACCAGTGCTAGTGGCATAAAGGCAAAGCCTTGAAATATGACCTAGGTGATGAAGGTCAAGGTGCTTGACGGCTCTGGCAGGGGAGGAAGAGTATGTTTGCTGTGGAGGAGAATGAAAGAGCAGAGCAGGGTTGCCAACTGTAATTCTTCTGAAGGGGTGAAGGTAGCACTGTAGAGAGCTTTGGGGTGGGGGGAGGGCAGGGTTTCAGCTCGTGAAGCCACTGCTTGGTCACAGCCTTCAGTAACAAGTATTTGGGAGCATGCACTCAGAAGGGACAAGAACCATACCAAAAAAAAAATCCCTGCAATGAAATGGGTAGCTGTGCTCTCTCTCTCTAGTGGGGTATTTTTACAGTAATACAAATTCCTCATTTGCCATGATGCTGCTAAGGCCATAAGCAATCTGTATATGGCTGTGTGATAGCTTCCCCAGATTGCAAGTCACTGAAGTTGTAGCCCATTTTATGCTATAACAAATTAGCTTAGTCTGATTAGAGATGTCTTGATGGTCAGTGGACATGAGGGGTGGGGGCAAAAATGACCTAAAAAGTATTTTTTTTTCTTGTTGTGGTCATATCTTCTGAACAGAACTCTGTGTCTGAAACCAACCAGGTGACTTCTGTTGCACTTCTCCAGCAAACCCCTACTGGATCTGCATTTTCTATAGTTAACTGCATGGTTTCTTTACTTCTGGTGACCAGTCAAGAACCCTTCTTACTCTGACTGGTTGGTCCTGATCTTGACATCTGCTCTGAGGTCAAAATCCAAGAAAACATATAAAAGTAAATGTATTTGCATTATGTTGGCTGGATTCGGCTCTTATTTTCATAGGGAACCCAGGCAATCAGCATCCTCCTTACTTGCCTGAAGTTACAACAGAGATGTATAAACAGATCATTAGCCCTGCAATATTCTTCCCTTATTGCACTAATTGAGGCGATTGTGTTTTGTATGCTGAGATTTATGTGGACATATGTGACCTTTCCTGATTGATTTGGTTATTAGGATAAGACATAAGTAACTTTAGTATCAAAGTTAATACTTTGGCTTTTGAATTGCATTAAATTTTGATCCAATGGTGTCTGTTTTTGTCTGATTCATTGATTGTCTAATCCAACCTTGGTGTCTTATACCAAAGCATTGGATCTAAGAGCTCTGACACCTTCCTTACCCACAATTCCCTCCTCCTAACTGATTTACCTCAGATCTCGTTTGTCGTCTGTTTGGCCAGACATGTCTGCCAAACATTCATATGTGAAAGCAAAAATTTAATATTTAGTGCTTCTCCCTTACCTTATAGAGTTGTAGAAAGTTCAGATTTGGTTAGCTTTTAGGGTTGGTGTAGGTAGATTTTTGGAATTTATATCCTTTTCATAAGTGTGTTTCTGTTGTAGGACCTTCTAGCAGTGTTGTTGCTTAACTTTCAGACTCATAAGATTCATGTAGTCATAAATATTTAGAGTTGCATTCTTTCTAGCATAGAACAAGTGCTGTTTTTTTTTTGCAGTTTTATTTATATATATATATATATATATATATATATATATATATATATATATATGTATATATATGTATATATATATATATATATATATATATGCATACATATGTATGTACATTTCATATAGATATATATTGAGAAAAGAATATATAGTTGCTATATTTAGAATAAGTACTGTTTTTTTTCTTGTATTGTGTGCATTTCTGATGTCTAAGAAACCTACTGGGTTTAAAAAAGTGTTCATCCCATGAACACAGAATCCCTTCCCAAGAACCCACTCTCCCTGTGTCTACTATTTGTGCGCTTCTCATCTTCAAGATAGTTGTAGTACCTGTGCTGCCTTCAGATCCAGGGTCTACTATGATGTCTGAAGTTAGACTGCCTTCTACATCTCCAGCTGTTGAGAAGAGAAAGGAGAAGGAGACGCATCTAAGGAAAAACAGAGAGAAAGCAATGGATGAGAAAAAGCAGAAAGGTCTAAAAAAAAGTCTCTGGATCTATCCAGTCTCCCGGGTACAGCACCCAAGTCGTACAGGCAATCGGATCCATCTGCAGCCTGGATCTGAACTCCTCTCACCAAAAGCATCTTATCCGTAGGGCTGATAAGTCCCAGGTGGCATTCACAAATACTTCACCACAAGCTATCTTGAAGACCTGCATCTAGCTTTGTCATCATGGTCTAGTTGTTCACCAGAAGTCGTACCGAGATGGATGTTGACCAGGTGATGAGAAATTCTTCAGATTCAGATGATCATTGTGATGGCCTCTCTTTACCTCAGGCCAGTAATCAAGGATCCTCAGTCCTCACCACTGACACACCAGTGAGAGACGGTCACTAAAAACAGGAATGAATTTGCACAGTGTTTTCAGATGCATCTCTCTGCGTCAAGCACAGTTTCCCCCCAGAGCATATAGTGGACACTGTCCAGACCTGGCACTGGACTCTTTCTCTCCAGATCCCAGACAAGATTCACTTTGGACCACTGTGTCCCAGTTCCAAGTGGCTGACACACACACACACACACACACACACACACACACACACACACACACACACACACACACACACACCTGGCTATTTGATTTTCACACGCACACACACACTCCTGAGAAAGACTGGTACAGATTTACTAGCTGTACCCCTTCTGCCCAGACTAGAAGGTAAGCACGGCTTCACCACACTCAGGCTCATACAAGGGTATTCAGTTATACAGAGTAAAATCAATACCAATATATGTGGTAGTGTGTAACCAAAGCAACAAGGCTTTTTGGAGTGGCCAAGGCATCACTAAAGTAAGCACAAATTGTCTCAAGATGTTAAAAGTACTCTTTAAAAGATCAGCCACAACGAAAGGTGTGAAAAATATTAACTAATAAAATAAAAAAAATATCAAACTACAATAAACACCAGAGTTTCAATCAGTAGAAATAAAAATAACACAGTTGGACGGATTCAAACAGATACAGAAAAACGATACTTAACTAAGCTTACTGTATTTTCTGACTGTCTAAAGAATAACTGTTCCCTAGCTAATTTAATATGGCAAGACAAGATTAGATGTTGAGATACTTACATCCACATGGCAAGGTGATAAGTTTCAATCTGACACTGAATTGAACTAACTGAACTGTGATAACGGTCATAGACCTTAATATCAGATTCCAAAGAAAGTAAAACAAAACAAAAGCTGCTGTGCGAGTCCCATCCTCTCAGTGCTGGTTATAGAATGACTTCCTATTTGATCACCTGACTGTGCTACAATACACACAGAGCTTTGCTAAGATCTGCCGCAGCATCTGACAGCCACCGAACAATTTTAGAAACCTCTACTCTTCCTCTCCAGAACTCCCCTTCCAAACACAAACATCCAATCAGCTGTAACAATACTGTTGATACACTTCCAACACAAGCATCTGTACAAGTCAGCATAAAAGCCAAATGACACAATTTTCTACAAAACTTAAGCTAACTGTGCTGGCTTATGTTATACGTGCACTACCCTACTCTTCTTGGCACAGGAGGCAACACGTCACATCTCTCTTAACACCTTTGAAGACTTAAGCTAGTATGTCAAGCTTCCCTGGAAAAACATTGCTTAAGTGGAATGGGCCTGTCTGGGAGCACATTAACCTGTACCCTGTCTTGATAGTCCATCTACATTGCTGTAATCTGGGCTGGCTAACACAGGGAGTCCTCTCAAATCCCCTTTAAGCTTTTGGAATGCTTGCTTACAGGTTGGGGTCCACACTACCTTATCTGGTCTGTTTTTCCGTATCAAATCTGTGAGGGGAGCAGCTGTTGTACTATAATTGGGAACAAACTTTCTGTAGTACCCTGCTTCCCCCAAGAATGCCCTCACCTACTTTCTGGTAACAGGAGAGCAGTGCCATGCTTGAAGATCTTCCACTTTAGCTGGTTATGGCCTAATTTTGCCACTCCCCACTCTGTCCCAAGTAAGAGACCTCCGCCATACCCACCTGACACTTACTGAGCCTAATAGTCAACCCTGCCCTTTGCAGTCTGCCAAGGACCTCCCTGACATGCTGCGGCTTCATCAAGTAAATATAGTACAGTTTGTGCCCCTGCCTCCTGCCTAGCAGGGTTTACCATGTAAATAACACTACTGACCTTCCTTACTACTTTAAAGGGTTCCTCCCAAGCTGCCTGCAGTTTTTTGTGTCTGACAGGCATGAGCACCATAACCTGCTGTCACATAGCATACTCTCGGGCTCTAGCATTCCTGTCATACCAGACATTTTTCTGCTGTTGGACTCCTGCCAAGGTCTCCTGGGACAAACCCATGAGCTTCCTAAGCCTTGTCCTGAGGTTTAGGACATATGCCACAACAGACTCCTCGTAGGATTCACACACTTACCCCCCCCCCCACCAGTCATCATGAAGCAAGTCTGAGGGCCCCCTCTCCCCATGCAGCAACTCAAAGGGTGAAAAACACTCTGGATTCCTGGGGGTAACTCTTTGTATGCAAAGAGTAGATGGAGCAAATATCTGTCCCACTCTCTCCTAGACTGGTCTGCAAATGCATGTAGCATGGTCTTTAGTGTAGAGTTTAACCTCTCCACAAGACCATTAGTTTGGGGATGGTAGGCGCTGGTCTTTAGGTGCTTCACCCAGCAATGCTTCCACAGACATACCAGCAGGTCTGACATGAAATCGGCACCTCTATCAGTCAGTATTTTTCTCTGGAAGCCTACACTTCTGAAAATCTCTAACAAAGCATTTGCCACCTTCTCTGCCCTAATGGGGGACTAAGCCACAGCCTCAGGGTATCTAGTAGCATAATCTAATACCCCCAGGTTATACTTCTTCCCTGTAGAACTTGGGATGCTCAGAAGCCCCGCAATTTCCATAGCTACCCTCCAAAACAGCTCCTTAGTCACAGGCAAAAAGGCATCGACGGAACCTTGACCTTGTCCCCTGCCTTGCCTACCTTTTAGCACTGCTCACAAGTCTTGCAGTACCCTGATATTCTTCGTGTTTCACTGTTGCAGTCATTAACATTTGGGTAATCTGCTTGCCAGGTTGCCCTCAGTCTGCCTGATTAATGAAGTCTTGGGTCCTGCGTCGGTTGCTGTCTCTTCTTTCATGACGTCGGGTCGTCAGGGGTATAAAACATGCAGCCGACGCCATTACATCAGTCTTTCTTGCCATGTGGTGCCTGAAGCAGAAGCAGTTCGCAAGTGCCGGTCGGCCGACTCCTGAAATTTTCATTTTTGAGTTTCAGAACCGAAGTCTTCAACTTAAAGCTAAGTAACCTTTGGGGAAACTTTTTCTTGCTCCTTACCGATGTCAGTCAAAGTTAATAATTGCATTACTTGTGGAAAGCAAATACCTCATAAAGATTTTCATTTGTACTGTATTCCTTGCCTAGGCTCTGACCACGAAGTACCTTGCTGTCAGTTTTGTGCTTTATTTAATCAGCGCACTATCCGTCGTCTGTACATTTTTTGCCTCTAAATATTTTGGTTCTCTGTTTAATTATCCAGGAATGACAGTTAGCCATCCGTCTACCAGAATACTGAAAAAAACACAAAGAAAAAGGCAGAGACAAGCTGTCGAGGTCCAAAACTGCCGATGATGCTTCTCCTAAGCTAGTCGCCAGTTCTCCGGTACTCTCTTTCATAGCCCCTGATACCTGCTGCTTCTGACTTGCAAGCCTCTACTGAGACCAATTCAGAGTCCGGTATGCTGCGAGATGCTTCACCTATGGAACCCGCAGATGTCTCTACCTTGGATGGGTCCGGTGCTGCTATGCAGGCACCGGCTTCTGAGGGTGTATTCAGGCCTGCAGACTTTCATATTAAACCGACCCCACCTTCTATACTAAGGCCTAATTCTCGATCATGTCTTAAAAAAAAAAAAAAAAAATAAAAAAAAATGACGCCCAGGCCACATGTTCAGGCCCCTATGCCTAAAAAACAAGTGATCAAAATGGCTGAAGAACTTATTACTGTAATCAGGGGTAGTCGGCCCCCCCTCCCCCCCTTCTAAGAGGCCTAGGGCTGAGCTTGACTTTGAATCTTCTGACCAAAATTCTGTTTCTTCCAATGACCTGGATTTGTCCATACCTACTCATGAGGATTCTGATGCAGAGGATTCCATTCCCTCTGCACCCCCCTCCCGAGGACTTTTCTTTTGGGGAAACTTTACATACCTTAAGGGAGCATTTCCACTGGGAAAGTCAGGAATTTTCTGAATCAGAAAAGAGGCTTAAGGACTTCCTTCTACTTCAACAAAGGCCTTTGGCTATACCTCCTGTACTAGATATTGTTGTTTTTGGAATACAGTATGGCCCCTGATCCCCTGCCTCCGGCTCTTGGTAAACCTGACCGATACTACAGGGTTCCTGAGTCCCGCAAGTTCCTTTTCAAAAATCCTGTTGCGGATCCAGAAACCGTTTCTCAGGAGCCCAAAGGCATCAAGGCTTCTACTGCTAAAAATCCTACCCCTTCTGATAGTGGCGCTGGATAGATGGGGTAAAAAGGTTTATACTTCTGCAACCTTGGCAATCAGGGCTTTAAACTGCCAATTTCATATGTTAAAATATCAACAGCATATTATTGGTCTGCTTAAACAGAAAATGATGTTGATTTCTGACTGTGTGGAAAATAAAGATTTACAGGATTTATTGCATTCTGCTGAACGAGTTGGAAAACATACTTTGCAATGTGGTTTTGATTCCTTAAAGGCCTCTTGCAGGGCTGCTGTTACTGGGTCTGTGCTTAGAAGGCATGCTTGGTTTAAGGAGCAATCTCTGCCTGATCATGTTAAAGCAAAATTGTTGGATGCTCCTTTAAATCAGGACCACCTGTTTGGCAATAAGGCTGAAGAAGTTCTAAAAAAAGGAAGATAAAGCTAAATCTATGCAAACTGTAAAAGATTTCTTACAAGTGCAACCTCCAAGATTTAGTAGGCACTGGCCTACTTTCCAGCTCCTTCCAGATCCTCTGAAGCCAAACCCAGACACACCAAAAGCACCAGGTTTCAGTCCCAGTGGACTCGCAGAACTAAGCAATGGGGGGGGGGGCCTCCACTTCCAAATCTGGAAATAGGACACCCCCATATGGTAAACAGTCTTAATGACTTTCCTTTAAAATTACCAAGCACTTACCTTTTAGCCGCCCCTTGGGGGGGGGGGGATTGCTCTTCATGCAAAAAAATGGGAACTCGTAACCCAGGACAAATGGGTTTTAAATTTAGTGTCCCAGGGATACAGATTTCATTTCCACACATTGTCAACACCAAACAGGTGGCCAGAGGCTCAAAAACTAGTACTTTCTGTCTTAAACATGGGGGCTATTCAACCAGTACCAGAAGAGGATAAGGGACAAGGTTTCTATTCCAGGCTTTTCCTGGTACCCAGAAAAGACAAATCATGACATCCAGTTCTGGACCTGTCTACTCTAAACATCTTTCTGCACATTCCAAAATTCAAGATGTTGACTCAACAGTTACTTCCTATGCTAGGCAAAGATGCCTGGTTGGCAACTCTAGATTTAAAAGAAGCTTACCTGCATATCCCAATCAGGGAATCTTGCAGAAGATACCTACGCTTCAAAGCAGGCTACTTGCATTATTAGTTCTCTGCACTGCCCTTTGGTTTGTGTACTGTGCCCAGGGTATTCACAAAGTGCCTGGCTCCAGTAATTGCATTTTGCAGGCAAAAAAATATTCAAATATATCCATACCTGGACGATTGTCTAATTCAGGCAAAAAACCAGGCCATTCTTCTAAATCATCTGGCGTTTGTAAAAAGGGTTCTAACTTATCTGGGGTACGCCATAAACGAAAAGAAATCACAACTGGTACCCTCTCAACAGATGACATTCCTGGGTGCAAGCTTGAATACAACTGCCCAGATGGCTTTCCTCATGCCAGAAAAGCAAATTAATTTTGGTAACTTACTTCA
The DNA here is from genome assembly GCF_019279795.1 of Protopterus annectens. Taxonomy (NCBI): domain Eukaryota; kingdom Metazoa; phylum Chordata; order Ceratodontiformes; family Protopteridae; genus Protopterus; species Protopterus annectens. The sequence continues at coordinate 935,184,135 of NC_056735.1, read as the reverse complement.
AACAAGTGGCCACAAAAACCCTGCTATCTGGAAGACAAATACTGCAAGCCTTGGGGTTCATGGCCTCTAATTCCATATGCAAGACTGCATATGAGGAAACTTCAGTGGTACTTAAAAAGTCTATGGAGTCACCATTGTCACAGCCTGGAAACAATGATTCCTGTCATACCTTGCCTATGCCTGGAGTTCCTATGGTGGGCAGAGGCCTGCCACCAAAACAAGGGTCTGCCATTCGCACTACCCCCTGCCACCCAAACCCTAACTACAGACGCATCAGACTATGCATGGGGGGCTCACCTGACAGGGAAGTGCATTCATGGCAAATGGAACCCAAATCAAGTGCACCTACATATCAATCAAAAAGAAATGTTAGCTGTACAGAATGCTCTGACAGCCCTCAAGAACTACATTCTTCCAGGACAACTAATGGTAAAGACAGACAACACCACGGTTATGTGGTACATAAACAGGGGGGTACACATTCCTACCCTCTCTGCAAACTAGCCATGGCATTGTGGAACATGGCCTTGAGCTACCAAGTGAAACTACAAGCTCAATTCCTGCCAGGAAAACTGAATACACTGGCAGACGGACTAAGCAGAAATCTCATGGACCCACATGAGTGGAAACTGGAACCACGGATTTTCAACATGTTGACAAGCAAATGGGGTAGCCCAGACATTGATCTATTTGCCTCCACCCAGAACTACCAGTTGGGCGAAAGTTGCACAGGGACTCCCCACAAAAAAGCGTGGAAAGTGGATGCTCTGTCCTTCAGCCGGAAAAGCCTATCAGTCTATGCCTTCCCCCCTCTGCCTCTGCTCTCCAAAGTTCAGCTAAAAGTCAAACAGGACAAACCAAGAATGATTGTGATTGCTCCAGACTGGCCACGCCAACACTGGTACCCACTCCTGCGCAGTGCGTCACAAATATCTCCATGGCACCTACCTCAGATACCTTCCTTGCTGTCTCAGCAGGAGAACCAAATTCTGCACCCTCGGCTCCCAACATTGAACCTTGCAGCTTGGCTAATCACTTAGCATCCCTTAGCAAACCTGTGATGGATGTCATCTTGGAGGTGAGAAAACCTAGTATTATAAAATCTTATGCTGACAAATTGAAAAGATTCTGTGCCTGGAACCAATCTTTAGGGATGTGCACAGCAACGTCCAGTTTATCTCAGATTTTGCAATCCTTAACTGAGATGCATCACAAGGGCCTGTCTTTTTCCTCTATTAAAGTCCAGGCTTCAGCTATTTCAGCTCACTAACATAGAACCCACACCTCTTTTCTCATCCCCTGCTCAAGCATTATCTCAGAGGGGCAAAGAACTTGAAATCACCTAGGAGAGCTCCTACCCCTGCCTGGGACCTTAACTTTGTTTTGGAGAAGCTCATTTTACCTCCTTTCGAGCCAGCTGCTACTGCAAACTTAAAATTTTTCTTGGAAAACAGCCTTCCTTTTAGCAATCACTTCAGCTAGAAGGATATCTGAATTACATGCCCTTATGACAGTGGAGCCTTTCATCAGCTTTCATGCAGAGAGATCTCCGAGGACCAATCCATCCTTCATACCCAAGGTGGTTTCCAGTGTGGCTCATAACCAGTCCATTCATTTGCCAACCTTCTATCCCAATCCACAGAACAAAGGGGAACAGATTCTGCATTCCTTGAATGTGCACAGACAACTTAGATTCTACTTGGACAGAACTAAATTTCGAAGAAAATCTGAACAATTGCTAATGGCACTTGCTGCTGGGGCAGAGGGAAAGGCTATTTCAAAACAAACCATTTCTAAATGGATAAGCCATTGCATTCATTTCTGCTATAAGCACCATGGAAAACCTATCCCCCAGGGGATCAGATCTCATTCCACCAGGGCTGCATCTACTTCTGCAGCCTTTCTCAGAGGTGTTCCTACCAGGGATATTCTAGAAGCTGCTACCTGGAGTTCTGTACATACTTTCACCAAGCATTATCATTTACCAATTTTCTCTAAATCCAGAGCTGGCTTTGCCACTGCTGTCTTGCAGGGCCTTATAGCTGGTCCTAATGCTGTATAAATCCATCATCCCAACAATAGCTTTGGGAATCTACCCAAATGTAATGACTGCAACAGTGAAACCCAAAGAACACAGTACAGTTGTGTACAATTACCATAAATGTAGATGTTCAAGTGTATTCACTGTTGCAGTCCTGGTTATCCTCCCTCCAGTCCTCTGTACTTTCTCTTACTATACCTCTACTTTCTTTTACTATGCTTAAAAGCCTTTTTGGTGTATTTGCTTTTGGTTGGCGGTATATTTTTGTGTTTTTTATTTTTATTTGCTGTCCATTTGGGGGGCACCTGACATCTGGGGCAAGAAAAACTGATGTAATGGCATCTGCTGCATGTTTTATACCCCTGACGACCTGACATCATGGAAGAAGGGACAGCAACCGACGCAGGAACCAAGAATTTTAATCAGGCCAACTGAGGGCAACCTGCCAGCAGATTACCCAAATGTAATGACTGCAACAGTGAATACACTCTAACATCTACATTTATGGTAAGTGTACACAGCTGTACTTTGCATCCTTTGCAATCTCAGGCCAATAAAAGTTCTGCATAATACGTCTCTTGGTATGGTTTATGCCTGTATGACCTGCAAAAGGAATGTCATGGGCTATGGCTAGAAGTGTAGGCTGTGGGCACTATCAACTGCTGTATTACCTCACCCTCTAGCCCTCCATCAGGAGTCCACTGTCTATACAGTAACACTTTGTTTCAGTATACAGACTTCCCTTTTCCTTGAGCATTAGGTGTCGTATTAGGTGTCTCCTTAGCTACCTCCCTCAAGCTTCGTAAAGTAGGATCCGAAAGCTGAACCTGTCTCAACTCTACTTTTGTGACCCACCCTCCTTGCTACCCTTTCACAGGAAGCCTACTGTATTCTGTCAGCAGTGCCTCACTGTCAGCCTGGGTACTACCACTCACCCTTTCCATGGGAACATCAGTACCTACCAGCAGCTGTGGCTCACTTTCAGGCTCACTGCTACAAGGTAGCTCCTTTCCTGAAATAGCCACATCACAGCCCGAGTTTCAGGAATGGGGACTGTCTGGGTCTCCCCCAGGTTAGCAAACCTACATACCTGTCTCCATGCCCACCTGCAAGTAACTGCATGCAATCAAGTTACTGCATTATCAAAACCATTCCCTGTTGCGACATCTTCAGGAATATACTCAAACACAGCTACCTGCTTACTTCCTTTTCCACCCTCCCAGTCAAGGTGAACCCTGGCTAAAGGTATTTGGAATGAGATCCCTCCTAAAGCTCTGATTGGAGTGGACTACCCAAGCAAGTACTGCTTCTCTCTTAACCACTGCAGGCTTCACAATAGTTATGTCAAAGCCTGTCTTCCATCTACTAATAGGATACAAACTCCAGGGATAGTTTGGTACCCCTGTTGTCTCCAGACAACTTACTGCTTGGCACACTGTTATTCCCACTTGCTGGCTCCCTCACCTTTTGTTCTCCACCTTACGTCAGTGGACATTTGTATGCTACATGGCCCCTCAGATCACATTTAAAACATCTAACCCCTGATCCTGGCCGTGTACCTGAACTAAAGGATTCCCCCATTACTGGTAGACTGTGTTGGGATGATTTCTGCTGCCCACCATGGGTTCCCCTTATATCCATGTGCAGCACCTTGTATCCCTTTTTTGTGCAGTGATGCCCTGCTCGTTAAGTAGAACTCTTTTTTTTTCTCCCCAGCCCATCTGCAGTTACACTACTGGTCTACCCACCAGATTCTCATGTCCTCAGGCAAAGTATTAAGGGCTTGTTCCCTCGCCAAAAGGTCTGCCAGTCTTTCAAAAGTGGTGACAGGACACCTACTAATCCACCTTTGAAAATAAGTGCTTAACTCAGCAATATAATCACATACATTTTCATGTGCCTTGCATCTATGTTTACAAAAATGTTTTGTGTAAGCTTCAGGTGTTAACTTCTAACAGTTCAATAAACATTGTATGTTCTGTAGTCCTATCTCGCCTTCATTCTTACATATGGGTTTGGAACCGATCCTCTGCTCCGAGACTGCAGATTACAAAGCTTGAAGTCTCTAAGTTGGCTCGTGGCAAGGTAGGTATCCCACAATGCACTAGTAACATCCCCAGATTTCTGTCACTCTACGAGTTCGGAAGTGTTCTCTTTCTTGGCTGTGGCTAAGTTGGAATATATTTTCTTCTAAAATTTGTAGTGTTCTTTTTGACTGTAAAGTTAGTTTAGTATTAATAGCTTACTGTTGTTAACTTGCGAGTTGTTAGTGTGTTTCTAGAGTTTTATTGCAAATTGTTGCTAATTGTTGGCCGTCGCTTCCACGGGCCTTCTTTAGTGGTATCCCTCGCTTCTGTTGTGCTAGTTATTGTTGATCTTCACAGGTATAGGTATGTTTTTTAGTTGGAACCTATCTTTGCCTTTTCTGTTGCTTGTTTATTCTCTATCTTGCCTACCCCTCTGTTCAGGGCTAGGCCCGTTTAAGTTAGAGGACCTAGTCCTCTATTGCCTTCTCCCTTGTGTGTTATTTTTTCAGCAGGGCTAGGTCCATTTAAGTTAGAGGACCTTGTCCTCTCTTCTTATTGTCTGTTTACTATTATAGTCTGTTGTAGTTATGTCTAAGGAACTAAAGAAACTAAAGACCATAAACCTTCTGGTTTTAAGAAATGCCTAAAATGTTCACAAAAAATGTCCTTGACTGACTGACTGGCATAGTATTTGTGTGTATTGTTTGGGAGCCATATATTCACAGGAGACATGTACTTTTTGCATTTCTTTTAGTTCCCGGGTTCTCTAGGAAAGAAAGAACAAACTGATTTTGAAAGATCTCCTTAAACCTTCCTTTGAAGAGGATTTAGCAAGTTCTTCCTCTTCTCATTCCAGGTCTCCCTCTTCAAAAAAAAAGAGAAGGTTAAGTTGGTGAAAAGACAGTCTCCTACACTGACTCACAAATCAGGACCTCCAGAGAAAGTTGCCAAAGTTGATAAACCTTCCACCTCTTCGGCTCCTCTGCCTTCGGAGTCTGCTGAGGTTATTGATATAGACCTTCCAGTTTCAGCCCCAAGTTTTTTTGAGCTGCTAACTGGATCCATACCACGGAGTTTGTCAAGAGGCTTACTACTGGCATCCCCGACACTTAGATCTCCAGTTTTACAGAGATCTCGATCCCCTACCTTGTCTTCCAGATCCTCCAGGAGTCTTTCTGAGGAGGATGTCGAGAGAGTGGTGCCTAGACTTTTGAAGTAGTCAGCGCTAGCAAATTTGTTGTCTGCTCCGACCCTGCTTCTGTTCCTCCTCCGAGCCATGCCGGTCTTTCGGACCTGATCTATTGGTGCCGCTTGTTGTGGAACAGTCAGTTCCAGCACGTTAAGTGGCTTTCTCAGAACCATGTTCCGCTCCGACACCTTCAGTGCCATCCTTAGTGTCTAGGAGCCGAAGCTCACCATTCGGCCCTGATGGGGACGCTCGGACCCGAACTTCTTCGGTTCCAAGCCTACCTCTCTGTGGGTCGGCTAAGCTGAGCTCTGATCTTACATCTATCTTTGTATCTATCGCTCCGGAGCCAGGGAATACTTCCACTTCTTCAGAACCTGTGATGTCCTCGGAGCTGGGGGGAATCTGCTTTTGAGATGATGAGCGTGCTGTCTAGGTCTTCAGCTCTACACAAGGGTACCGATGTTCTTCCCCCTCAAGCTCCGACCTCTGTCTCAGTACCATCCTTCTCTCATGACAGCAGAGACCCGCAGCCTCAGGAGCCCCCCTTGGGTGGCTCCCAGTCTTTCAAGACCTCCCCAGAATACCCTTCTGAGGAGCGTCCTTAGAAGAGAAGTTGCAAGAGGAAGCACATAGACTCCCTTGATGAGTCCATCTCCTCTGACACTGACCTTGAGGAATCAAAGTCAGAAAGGTCCCCTAGGTCGTCCTCTGATGATATCTCCTTCGTAGATAACCTAGAGATCCTAGAGATCCTGAAACAGTCGGCTGGCCCACCGTCACCCCTTCTGATGAGGAGTCGGTGTACCTGAAGGATTTTGGGTGTCAACCTTCAGCCTCTTGGGGTGTCTCCACCGTTCGATGAGCGGTTAGATTTGGTGAGTTGAAAGGTGTGGGAAACTCCTGACACAGTGGAACCAGTCCCTAGAAGGCCGAACAAATTTATTTCAGCTCCTAAGGAAAAAGAGTTTCTGACCAAAGGTGTGCCTGTAGATGCCATGTTGGTGGCAGCAGCCACAAAGAAGGAACTAGCAGAGACTTCCTCATCTGTCCACCCACCAAAGAGTCTCAAACGATGGACAGGTATGGGAAGCATATTTTTTCTTCAGCGGCTTTTACACGCAGATCACTTAATTACCTCACCCATTTCACTAGGCTTCAAAGAGATCTCCTAAAAGAGCTGGGAGATGTTCTCCAAGCTACTTTAACTGGAGTCGTCCCAGAGAAGGTTACTGTTCAGTTGTCCACATTAAACTCCATTGCTGACTCATCCATGAGGCTGATATCTTACGCAGCAGATGGAACGAGCAGGGCAGCGGTTTCAGGAGTTTCCCTTAGGAGACACTCCTGGATGCATTTGTGTAACTTTGCGGAGCCCTTCAAATCGGCATTTACCAATGCCCCCTTTGATGGTTCCTCTCTGTTTGGACCAAAGGTAAAAGAGACACCAGATGCGAGCAGGAAGGGAAGAGACACTCTGCTGTGGGAGTACGTTTTTCCACCCCTTTTAGACCATACCCTAAAGGTCAGAGAGGGGGAAAAATGTGGTTCAAGAAATCTCAGATTTTTCCCAGAAGCACAAGGTGATTTTTTCTCCAGAGGCAGAGGAGGAGGAAATAGTGGTAGACATCACCCTAGAGGCTGGGGGGTGAGTCCGCAAAACCAGGGTGACCGTGATTCTTTTCATGGACGTCCCTATCAGCACTCCTGAAGTGAAACCCGGCTGCGCTTCTCTGGAACCAGTCAGGGGGCTACTTTTCTTTGTACCCAGAAGCCTGGCACGACATCACACAAGGCAAGTGGGTCCAAAGAATAATTTCCAGAGGATACTCCATACCCTTCTCTTTCTCACCGTATCTAACCAAGAGAATCCCAGATGTTCCACCCAATCACAGGGATCAAGCAAGAGTCCTCCAAACTGTCCCCACAGACCAGATAGGATTCAGAACTTACTCCAGATTCTTTTTAGTGCCAAAATGAACAGGGGAATGGAGGCCCATCTTGGATCTCGGCAAGTTAAACGAATCAGTGAAGAAGTCCAAGTTCTGAATGGTCACACTGCAGTGTATATTCCCTCTGTTAAGGGAAGACAATTAGATGTGCTCCATAGACCTCCAAGATGCGTACTACCACATAAAAATGGACAGAGCATCAAGGAGTCATTTACGCTTCCAGCTAGGAGCCAGTCATTATCAATTATTTCATGCTCTGCCCTTTGATCTCACCACAGCCCCCCAGGGTGTTCACCAAATGCACGGCAGTAGTAAATGCTCCTTGAGACGTCTTGGATTCCAAGTGTTTCCGTACCTGGATGACTGGCTCTTGACTGCCACCACCAGGCACCTACTTCTACAAGCCAGGGATTCAACCATCCGAGTCTGTCCTCAGCTAGGCATCACTATAAATTGGGAGAAGTCTGTCTTGTCGCCCTCCCAATATGTGACTTTTATAGTCTTAGAAATAGACACAGTTGCAATGATGGCTCGCTTCCTTCAGACAGAGTGCAAAATCTAAGAGAATAAATATACTGCCTGCTTCCCCAACACAAGGGCAAAGCGAAGACAGTGCTCAAACTACTGCGAACCATGGCCTCTACTATAACTCTAGTTCCATTAGCCAGACTACATATGAGAATTTTACAATGGCTACTCTTTTCCCAGTGGTCTCTTCAGCAACTGCCTCGGTCTCCTCCCATTTTAATAACTGAGTCTTGCAAAAAGGACCTGTATTGGTGGATCCAGTCCAATCAATTAATGATAGGGAGACTGTTCATTCCTCGCCAACCCGTTGCTACTGTGACAACGGATGCCTCCCAGATAGGATGAGGGGGGCATTATCTAGGAAGGACGGGCCAAGGCACATGGCAAGAACAAGAGGCTCACTTGCATGTCAGTGTTCTAGAAATGAGAGCAGTGCTACTAGCGTTGCAAGCAGTTCACAACTTTCTTCCTCTAGGGACAGTAGCAGTCCAATCGGACAATATGTCAGTAGTATGGTATATAAACAACCAAGAAGGAACCAGATTCTACCGCCTATGTTGAGAGACTCTTGTTAGGCAGTGGGTGATATCTTCCCAATGCTTTCTAGTTGCAACGCATATCCCAAGGAGAACCCATGTGATAGCGGACAAGCTCAGCAGGGCAATCTTGATGCCTCATGAGTGGTCTCTGAATCAGAAAGTCGCGGAACAGATTTTACACAAATGGGGACAGTGTTGCCGCGATCTGTTTGCCACCTTTATGAGCACCAAATGCAGCAGCTACTTCACCCTTCCCACCCCCTCCCTTGGGGGAGACACCAAGAGATGCACTTGTCCACAATTGGCCCTCGGGACTTCTTTATACTTTTCCTCCCTTTCCGCTAATATCGAAAGTTATCCAGAAAGCATAGACTTTGGGAAGCAGAATGATTCTCATCGCTCCTTACTGGCCTTGTCAGATTTGGTTCCCCTTTCTCAGGCCTCACTTTCTGGACTATCCATGGACTCTGGACCCAGTACCAGACCTTCTGACACACGTCATGCGGTTTACTATCAAAATGTTGATCGCCCATCGTCAAATGTACATACTGTCGAGTCCTTTATGTGAAAGCTGTAATGCCGATTCCTCAAGATATCGAACTAAAACACCAAACGTCGACATTTCCGACCGCTACACCACAAAACAAGTGCTACCATGGGTCCAACGGGGGGGGCGAGAGTTTGCATTTTGGAATATCGGTGTTCGACATCCCAACAGTCACTGTTCGGAGTTCGCGTTAGTGGTGTCGACGATGGGCGATCGACATTTTGATAGTAAACCATGTCACGCACATTCCATCCCTATCTTCACACCCTCAACTTGACAGTGAGGCTGCTCCACTTCCATCCCTAGTCAAGCTTCATGATTTCTCCCCTGTGGTTACACATATCCTGATGTTATCTCATAAACCATCTACAAGAAAATTGTACGCTAGCAAATGGAAAAGATTTTCTCTTTGGGCACAAGCTAGGAACATAGAGCCATACACAGCCTCCATTCTTTTAGTATTAGAATTTCTAACCAAACTTTTTCATCAGGGGTCAGCTGTCGCTATACAGTTCAGTTAGCAGCTATCTCCAATTTTAATTTGGGGCAACATGAACCTAATCTTTTGGCTCACAGATAGTGTAAATCATTTTTAAAAGGCACTACCTTACTAATGCATTCTTTTCAAGAACATACATCTCCCTGGGATTTAAATTTTGTTCTTTCAAAACTTACCTCACCCCCTTTTGAACCTTCATATACATGTGATTTAAAGTTCCTTTCATGGAAGACCATTTTTTTGGTAGCCATTACATCCGCCAGAAGAGTGTTAGAGCTGCAAGCACTCTTGTCAAACCTCCTTGCTTTATATTCCATAGAGACAGAGTTTCCCTTCGCACTAACCCTTCCTTCGTCCCCAAGATTTGTTCACAGTCAAATATTAATCAAACTGTTGAACTGCCAGTCTTTTTTCCAAATCATACAAACAAAGCGGAATGTTTCATCAACTTGATGTACACAGCTAAGGTTCTATCTACATAGAACGAAAGAGTTTAGGAGATCACACAATTATTTATATCTTTTTCAGAGACGAGAAAGGGAATGCCAGTCTACAAGATAACGTTATCAAACTGGATTTCAAATTGCATATCTTTTATTTACTCTTTTAATGGCAAAGAACTCCCATTTAAAATTAAAGCTCATTCCACCAGATCTATATGCACATCTGCCGCTTTTCAAGCCAGAATTCCAGTGGACAGTATATGTGCAGCAGCAACTTGGGCTACCCCTCATACCTTCATTACTCAATACAAAATGGACTTGGCCTCCAGGGTTAGAGCCTCCTTTGGTTCCACGGTTCTTAGGAGTATATTCCCGTGAGCCACCCATGAAAAAGGTCCTAGGGACACTGTCCCATATGTAAGAATGAAGGCGAGATAGGACTACAGAACATAAAGAAGTTATGTTCTCACCATAACGTTCCATGTTTGTAGTCCATCTCACCCTTCATTCTTAAGAACCCACCCACTTACCCCCGTCCATATAGCCTTGGAGGGTCTGGAGACAAGATAATGTCTATCTTCCTTAGAGGTGGAGACCTTTCATCTTTTTTTCCTGTGGAAATACTTTTCTTTCACTATTATAGATAGCAGCAAACAAGATCTGGGGATTGTTACTAGTGCATTGTGGGATACCTACCTCGCCATGAGCCAACTTAGAGACTTCGAGCTTTGTAATTGACCGAGTTGGAGTCGAGGATCGTCTCTGAACCCATATGTAAGAATGAAGGGCGAGATGGACTACAAACATGGAACGTTACGGTGAGTACATAACTTCTTTTTTACTCTGTCATAGTTTAAACAATCAGTATCCGACAATTTAGAAACGGCAATTACAGCTTTACCATAGAGTAAGTAGGTCAGTAACTGTACCCAGAGGTCTTGGTCAGCATTATACTGTTTAAATACTCTTTCAAAGGTATGAATAAAAACTATCAGTCATCCCCCTCTGCATATTGTGGAAGAAATTTACTGACCTTTATTGCTTCTGGGGTCCAGTTATTCCCTTGCACATTACCTCCATGACCCTGATCTCATGTTTTCGCTGCTTCTCATTTTCCTTGGCCTCAAAACGCTGTAGTTTCTCATTTTTTTCGATCTTCAAATGCCGCAGTCTCTCTCTCTTGTATCACCAAATGCTGCAGTTTTATCTTTGGTCCCCAAACATTTGGGCTCCAGTTCGTCTCTAACTTAAGACTGATCCCCCCCCCCCCCAGGTCATCTAAGGAAAAGGTAAACTGTCCTGTTTCTGAAGGCTGCACATCTCCATCAACAGACTGGTTGTCTCCCAGGCCACTGGTCCACGCTGCAGCTGTAATTAAAGCTGAAATAATTTCCTCTTTAGTCCATTTAGCATGCACCAGTCCTTTGGCTTCGCACACCTTGGCCAACTGGTTCTTTGTCAGCTTACCATAATCCTCTGCTGACATCTTTGCCTGCTTTCCATGACTAAACTAAACTAACAAAAATAAATAAAACTGTTGTGAAAATGAAACTCTTAAATGTTTACCTTGTGGTTGTTGAGTGTATGTACACTTTCAGTGACAACTGCTCACAGGCCACTGAAGTTCAGTTGATATGCTACTGCTGCCAACAATATATGACAGCCTGTCTTTACCCTGGGCCAGAAATAAAGGAGCCTCAATCCTCACCAGGGACACCAGTGAGAGAGAGTCACTAAACAGGAATGAGTTTACACAATATTTTCAGATGCAGCTGTCTGCATCAAGCACAGTTTCATCCAAGAGCATACAGGAAACATGTACCAGACCTGGGACTGGACTCTCTCAAGATCCCAAACGAGACTCACTTTGGAGTACTGTGTTCCAGTTCTAAGTAGCTGACACACCCACAGATGGGTAATTTATTTCTCACACACACTCCTGGGAAAGGCTGGTACATATTTACTAGCTGTACCCCTTCTGCCCAGACTGTAAAGTAACCATACCACCACCAGTCAACCACTCTCAGGCTCTTACAAGGGTATCCAATTATTTATTTATTTACTTCAGTTTGTTAACCGGAAAAGTCCATTGGGCCAAGGTAGCCCGTTTTCAATGGAGGCCCGAGGTGAAAAGCTCCAGACAGAAAGATAATATACAATGTATTAGTACAGCATATAAGAACAACAATTTAAAATTCAATATACAGAAGGACAAGATTTTAAATATCTTGAAATGTATGAGCTGAGTCAATCAATTATAAGATATTTACAAAAACAATAGGTTCATGTTCATTTAATACAATACAAATAAGATATTTACAAAAACAATAAATTCATGTTCATTTAATACAAATATATGTATTTAGGCAAAGGAATTTGAGAGAGGAATTGAAGCTGTGGCAGAGATTGTGAGTAGGATAGAGTAGGGATAGGAATCGGGTAGGATGGTTATGCTGTGTAAAATCAATACTATTATAAATAAGTCCTCTCAGCATGTTAAAAGTGTTTTCTAAAAGAGTAGCCACAATGAAAGGTATAAACATATTTAGTAATAAATAATAAAATAGAAAACATGAGAATACTAAATACCTATGTACATTAAACGCCAGTTTTTAGAAAACATAGGTAGGTACTAGGCTATCAGCCCAAGGGCCTATGTAAGCCTAGCCAATAAGGTTCCCTGGCTTGCACCACCCAAGAAAGTTATTTTCCTGTGCCACTGTCGAGCAGAGACACAGAAGTGATCCCCGGGGTGTATTTCCTATTTCCCATCCACTCATCAAGATTTTTCTTGAAGAGTGCTAATGAAGAACTTTGCTTGACATAGATGGGTAGCCTGTTCCAGAGTATGGGAAGTCTCTAGGACAGGAATCTATCCCTCCAGCGTGTCCTGTTTATTGTGGTGACAACGTTTAGGTCCCTAGAGCGTGTAGCTCGGAGGGATTGGGGTTCGACAGTGGCACAGGAAAATATTGATTACTGGCCCCAAACAAATTCCCTACACTGACCGCCTCAAAAAAAAACTCCAGCTTTACTCCGTAGCATATTGCCTACTCCGAGGTGATCTCTGCCCAACATATAAAGCTATGTCAAACCCAGAGCTGTTGGACATGCTACACCTAAAGAAATCCCAATCCCTCCGAGCTACACGCTCTAGGGACCTAAACCTTGTCACCACAATAAACAGGACATTCTGGAGGGATAGATTCCTGTCCCAGAAACTTCCCTTCTGCTGGACAGTGGCACAGGAAAATAACTTTTGTTGGGTGGCGTAAGCTATGGAACCTTGCTGGCTTGGCTTACGTAGGCCCTTGGGCCGATAGCCTAGTACCTACCTATGAACCTATACGTTCCATGGCCTTGCAGACGAGGCTCATCAGGCTAATAGGTTGATAGTTCCCAAGATCAGTGGTGGCTCCCCCTTTGTGGAGTGGGATAACGGTTGCTGTGTGCCCTTCAGTGTGCCCAAAGCCTGATGCGAGGCTATTATTGAACATGGTACTTAAGTGGGGAGCCAGTTCGTTCTGAAGTTTGTGTAAAACGCAGCCTGGGATGTTGTCCGTTCCCATGGATGATGTGTTTTTGGCGTTAGAGAGTGTAGCTTTTACCTGCGTAGTTGTGATTACAGGAAGTCTGCCTTCTTCCTGTATAGATATGGGCCCTTTAGGGGGTGGGGTGGGGGTAAAGTTAGCACTGAACCTATCTGCCAGGATGTTGACAATATCAGTTGGTTCTGAAATTTCTGTGCTGTTGTACTGTAACTCAGAGCAGATCTGGGTGCTGCCATCGGAATTCTTGACATAGCTATAGAATGCTTTGTGGTTGTCCTTAGAATTAGTGGCGATTTTGTTTTCGTAGCTAGCTTTGGAGGATCCTGTAAGGGATCTCAGCTTCTTACTTAGGCTGACCAGGGATCTCCTCCACTCATGGGATGTTACTCTCTCTTGCAACAGTTTCTTCCTTCTGTTGTACAGTTTGTTTATAGCAGGGGACCACCAGATTGGCTTCCTTTTTTTGGAGGATAGCGTCTTGGTTCTGTTTGGGATAGCACATTCCATGCACTCGTGTAAGTGCTTCTAGAGTGCATTTATGTAGGATTCAGCAGTTGTAACTGTATTGTCCATCTGCATGGATGTCATGAAGTTCACCACTTCTGTCTTAAGAAGCATGAAGTTGGCTTTGGAGAAATTTTTTACCCTGGTTTCCTTAATGGGGGGTGGGGGCGGGATGTGGATATCAAGGGTGATTAGCTTATGGTCGGATAGGACCAAAGAGGAGTTGACTTCAGGTGTGGAGAGAATGCTAGATGAGAATACTAATTATCTAACTACAATAAACAGTACTTTAGTCACAGGAGAAATAATAACAGAGTTAGACAGATGTAAACAGATGCAGAAAAAACAGTACTTAAACTAATCTCACTGCATTTCCTGACTGTCTGAAGAATAACTGTACCAAACTAAATACAGCAAGGCAAGATTAGATGTTAAAATGCTGATTTCCACAAGGCAAGATGTGATGAGCTTCAAACTGACACTGAACTGTGATAACTCTCATAGATCTTTGTATCCAGTTCCAAAGAAAATAAAACAAGCTGCTGTGCGAGTTCCATCCTCTCAGTGCTGGTTATAGAATGACATCACATTAGATCACCTAACCGTAGTACAGTGCACACTCGGAGCTTTGCTACGATCTGCTACAGCATCCAAAAAACACTCTTCCCCTCCATAACTCCCAGTCCAATCACAAACATCCAATCAGCTAAAATAACACTGTTAATACACTTCCAACAGACATCTGTAAAAGTCTGTGTATCAGTCAAATGACACTTTTTTTTTTTTTTTTTTTTTTTTTTTAACTGGGAAAGTCCGACTTGGAACAAAGCCAATTTTCAGTGGAAGCCTGGGGAGAAATACTCCAGATGCATGTCTTTGTACTTTGTAAAATTATGGCATATGTCACACATGGCCTACCGCACTCTCCATGCAACAGATAGCAGCACCTCACATTGTCACATCCATCCTGGCATCATCCCACATAGGAGGGCTGGGAACAGGCCCATCGACCCCACCCCATCTCATTCTGACACAGACTCCTTTCTTGAAGGCAGTGCTCATTGGTTCAGGGTCCGAACCCTTCAGGCACACTGAAGTTAGATCTGATAGCCCTGGAGACTTCAGCTTCTTTTTCTTCCATTATCTTTTGACTCTTATACTTTTGTGATGAGATGAGTCCTGGAGCCAAAGCATCAGGTTCGGTCCTGTGATAGAGTTGACTCCAAAGTTTTCAGAGCCATTTCATCTCCCTCAGTGCTTTGGCACTTGACAGCTCAACTCCGAGGTCTTCCTTGGAATCAACCTCTCTTGGGAAACTCCTTGAGTAAGCTTACAGAAGTAGTTTTTCCTCTGGCTTCAGTAGCAGAGCTGGTTTTTGAGGCTGTGGAAAGGGCCTTGGCTGGTCAAAGAAGACAGGTGCTTGCACAGAGTTTAGATCATCCTGACTCCCAATGGATCTTGTGCCTCATTCTCCTCATTGAAGTCAGTATGGTCAGACAGACTCAAGTGGCTTTGAGGCAACACAAGTTTTGAGCTCCCTGTCCAATTCTGATGCGTCCGTCAGAGCCCCTGAGATGTGTTCCACAAAAGAGGATGTGCAGACAGAAGAGCATAGACTCTTCTCCTGAGACTGTCGGTGAAGATTCTGCCTTAGATCAAAGAGAAGGATCCCCAAGATCCCCCTACCCCTTGGTGGACATCATGATGTTCTTCGTCTTCCCTTGCTGCAGTCCTGACAATTGAATACCAGAGGGTCATGGGCGCATGACCTCTTTTGCCGCATGGTCCGATGCAGAAGCAATTTAGTGCAGGTTGGCGTTCTGAGATTTTCGAAACCGGAGTTTCAGACCGAATACAGAGTTCTTGCCTCAGTATTTAACCGATGTCAGAAAAGTGAATAACTGTATTTCTTGTGGGAAGCAGATACCGCATAGGGATTATCATACATTGTGTATACCTTGTTTAGGGCCTGAGCACGCGTTGTTGCTTGTGCTAGATTTAACAAGCACTATTAAGAGGAGGCTTGATTGTGCTAGGTTAGTGTTTGGGAAGCGTTGCAATTATACTATGCCGCCGGATGCTCGCAAGGACAAAGCGGTGAAGTCTAGGGGTGAGGAACCGCAGTCCGACGCCGGTCCTTTAGAAAGCTCAGGCAGGAGTCTCTATGGTGTCTCAGGCAGCTACCTTACTGTTACAGGACGTGCCCTCTCAGCACGTACGCCAGCCTGACGACGCTGCTGAGGTAACTGTTCTTCCCTCTCTTCCCAAGGTAGTTAGGGCCTCCTTCTGTTGCCAAAGCTTCTTAGAGGAAGGCCAAGTTCAGCTTCTGTAGGGGCTTCTCCTAGCATTTCGGGCTCTGTGCCTAAGAAACATATGCTTAAAATGGCAGAAGATTTGATTACTCTGATTAGAGGTTCTATGCCCCCACCTGATAAGAGGCCTAGGGTGGAACAGGAGTTTGATAGTTTTGAACAGTGTTCACAGGCTTCAGAGTCTTCTGTGGAAGACTTGCAAGAGTTTCCTACTTATTCTGATTCTGATGTGGATGATTCCACTCCTTCAGCTTCTCCTCCTGAGGATTTTTCATTTCAGAGACTCTTCACTCGGGAGCACTTTAAATGGGAAGGCCAAGATTACTCTGACTCCAAATTCTTGTTTTGTTGAATGTGGTGGAGGATGTTTTTGCAGAGGCTTCTCTAAACCCTGATTCCTTGCCTCCTGCTCCTGTTAAGCCTGATAGGTATTATAGGGTGCCCGAAGCTCATAAGTATTTGTTTAAGAGTCCCAGGGGACCCAGAAACTGTTTCTCAGGGGCCTAAAGGTGTTAAAGCTTCTGTGGTTAAAATCCTGTACCCTCTGATAAAGAGGCAAGGGCTTTGGATAGGTGGGGTAAAAGTATATACTTCTTCCACTCTAGCCATGAGGGCGTTGAATTGTCAATTTCATATGCTGAAATATCAGAATTATCTCCTTTCACAATTGAAATCTAAGGTGGATGCTTTGGCGGAAGGTATTGAGTGTAAAGAATTGCTGGATTTGGTTCATGTGTCTGAACAAGTGGGTAAGCATTCTTTGCAGTGTGGTTTTGATGCTGTTCAGGCCTCCTCGAGGTGGCTGCTACTAGTTCTGTTCTTCGCAGACATGCATGGTTGAAGGATCAGAATTTAGCTGAGCATGTTAAGACCAGGATTTTGGATGCTCCTTTACAGTCTGATGTGTTGTTTGGACCGCCTGTGGAAGCAGTTTTAAAGAAAATGGAGGACAAAGCTAAGTCTATGCAGACTGTTAAAGATTTTTGCAGGTGCAGCCTCCAAGTTTAGTAGAAATTGGCCTGCTAAGGGGTGGACATATCCTGCTTATGGTTCCCAGTCTAGGGGTAGGTCTAGACGTGGTAGGGGCAGGGCTCAAGGTTCGTTTAGGCCTAGATCAGACAGTTCACCTGCTCAGACTTCTGGTGAGGGCAGGGGTCAGTCCTTCAGAACCAATGACCTGCCTTTTCAGCTGCCAGTGGACTCTGGCAGCTCCTTTGGGAGGAAGATTGTCTCTTTTCAAAGAAAATTGGGATTTAATCACTCAAGACAGATGGGTGCTGGATATCATTCATCACGGGTACAGATTTTATTTCCACACAATGCCCACTTTCAAAGGCATGCCAGATGTTCCTCCTCCACAAAGAAAAGAGGCTCACAAGCAAGTTTCTCAGTTACTCCAGATAGGGGCTATTCAGCCAGTCCCTGTGTCACAAAGGTGTTCCTAGTACCAAAGAAGGGGAACACGTGGAGACCAATTTTGGATTTATCTATCCTCAACACTTATCTGGACATTCCCAAGTTCAAGATGTTGACGTTACAGCAACTGTTACCTCTGCTGGGCAAAGATCACTGGATGGTAACTTTGGATCTCAAGGAAGCTTACCTTCATGTGCCCATAAGGCTAAGTTGCAGAAAGTATCTGCGGTTTCGAACTGGAAATTTTCATTATCAGTTCTCTGCATTGCCCTTTGGCTTATCTACTGCCAGAGTATTCACAAAGGTTCTGGCTCCAGTGATAGCTTACTTCAGGCTTCAAGGCATTCAAATTTATCCTTACTTGACTGCCTGATTCTGG
Organism: Protopterus annectens; assembly: GCF_019279795.1. Lineage (NCBI taxonomy): Eukaryota > Metazoa > Chordata > Ceratodontiformes > Protopteridae > Protopterus > Protopterus annectens. Next base: position 935,166,211 of record NC_056735.1, on the reverse strand, counting down.
CTCAAGAAAAGGAACACCTTCTACAGCATCTGGAATATGTCATAGCAGTGCTAAGATGCCTAGGGTATTCTGTGAGCGAAATAAAGTCCAGTCTAGTACCCTCTCAAGACATGTGCTTTCTGGGTGTGAGACTGAATACAGCAGCCCAGATGGCCTTTTCAAACAAAAAAGTCTGTCACTTTACTTCCATCAACTATCTCATCAGTCCGTGCTGACTGCAAGGACAGTCCTTCAAGCATTAGGGTTCATGGCATCTTGTATTCTGGTGCTTCCCAATGCCAAACTGCATATGAGGAAGCTGCAATGGTATCTCAAAATGTATGGACACAGCACTGCCAAGATTTGGACACTGTCATTCAAATAATACCTTGCCTTCTCAGGAATGTCACAAACAAGGACTCTCTGTGACCGATTTTAACGACAGATGCCTCGGACACTGCTTGGGAGCTCATCTAAATGGAAAGTGGATACAAGACAAGTGGCCTGCCAGACTACAGCATCTACATATCAACATGAAGGAGATGTTAGCAGTCCAGTTTGCATTGATGGCGTTCAAGGAGTTACTTCTTCCAGGGCAGGTGTTGATTCTGACAGACAACACAACTGTCATGTGGTACATCAACAAGCAAGGGGGAACACATTCTTATCCTCTATGCAGGCAAGCAATGATTTTATGGTAAGCCTGCAACTGACTCTTCAGGCAAGGTTTCTGCCAGGAGCACAGAACTCCCTAGCAGATGTATTAAGCAGACAAATCATGGACCCCCACGAGTGGAAACTGGACCTTCATGTATTTCAGAAATTGACAGTGTCATGGGGAACTCCAGACATAGATCTGTTCGCTTCCCCACTAAACCGCCAGCTGCCAAAGTATTGCACAAAGGGTTTCATCACACTGCTTGGAAAGTGGATGCTCTGTCTTTCAGTTGGAAAAACCTTCATGTCTATGCCTTTCCACCTCTCTTCTTCCAAAGGTATTACTAAAGGTCAGACAGGACAGGCCAAGGATGATTTTGATAGCTCCAGATTGGCCCAACACTGGTACCCACTTCTAAGGAGTCTTGTAAAGAAGCCTCCATGGCCTTTACCTCTGATTCCTCATCTGTTATCTCAGAAGGACGGTCATCTGCTCAATGTCAAGCTTCAATCTCTTCATCTCACAGCTTGGCATATTCTGTGTTGAAGCATGGTAGGTCTCAGCTTCCTCAACAAGTTTTAAATGTGATTATGGAAGCTAGAAGGCCTAGTACTAGGAGAGTGTGTCAGAAAAATGGAAGAGATTTTTATTTTGTACAGCAGAATTTGGAGATTTCAGAGCCTAATTTGAGTGTGGCTCTTCAATATCTTACTGAATTATTGGACAAAGGTTTGTCTTTCTCTTCCATAAAGATTCATGCTGCAGCAATTTCAGCTCACTATGATTGTGACCCACCTTTGTTTTCGCATCCTTTGTTCAAGCAGTTTCTTAGAGGGGCAAAGAATATAAGACCCCGAGCTCCTACTCCTGCTTGGGATCTCAATTTTGTGTTGGAAAAACTTACTCTACAACCTTTTGAGCCTGCAGCTACTGCTGAATTGAAATATTTGTCATGGAAGACTGCTTTTCTGTTGGCTATTACTTCTGCAAGAAGGGTGTCTGAGTTGCAGGCCCTTATGGCAGTAGAGCCCTTTTTGATTTTCCATAAGGACAGGGTATCATTACGTACTAATCCTTCCTTTATGCCTAAGGTGGTTTCTAGTGTGGCTTTAAACCAAACTATTCATTTGCCTACGTTTTTTGCAGATCCTCAAAATAAAGGGAAAAAGATTTTGCACACTTTAGATGTACACAGGCAATTGCGTTATTATTTGAGCAGGACTAAAGATTTTAGGCAGTCTCAACAGTTACTTGTTTCTTTTGCTTTAAGTTCACAGGGCAAGCCTGTGTCAAAGCAAACTATTTCTAGGTGGATTGGCTTTTGCATTGCATTTTGTTATTCCCACCATGGCAAAGAGGTTCCAGCTGGGATTAGGCCTCATTCCACTAGGGCTACTGCCACTTCAACAGCATTTCTAAGGGGGGTGGCAACTAAGGATATTCTGGAAGCAGCTACTTGGAGTTCAGTGCATACTTTCTAGGCATTATCACCTGCCTATATACTCTAAGACTAGAGCTGGTTTTGCCACAGCTGTTTTACAAGGCATGTTGTCAGCTCCTGCTTTTATAATTTGCCAGCCTCCTTACCTCTGCTTTGAGTCAGGACTGCAGCAAGGGAAGGCGAAGAACATAGTACAGTTTTGTACCTACCATAAATGTAGATGTTTCCCTCCTTCCCTCTGTGTTTCAGGGTGGTTGTGTAGGTGAGTTTACATGCTTATATTTTTGTATATATTACTGTATATATTGTACATGTTTTTTGGTGCAGGTTGTTTTTGGGACTTGTCTTTTTGGGTCTTCTGACATCTGGGGCAAGAAAAGACTGAGGAAATGACGTCGGGCATGCGCCTTTGTACCCTGGCGTCAGTCTGGCGCCATGACCTCTGGTATTCGGCCGACTGGGACGCGGACTAAACCCAATTGTCAGGACTGCAGCAAGGGAATCCTCGAACATCTACATTTATGGTAGGTACAAAACTGTACTTTTGGGGATGTCTGCTTCCCTGTGATGGATTCAAAGCAACCACGACAGCAAAAAGCTAGTTAATACTTCTTCTTTATTTGGTTGAGCGCTTTCATCTAGACAAATGTAGATTTCATCAGAACAAAGAACTGCCCTTAGGCACACCATTAAATACTATCCTCATTAACATAATTACTTAATTAAATCACAGCATTCATTCCATTTAAAGTGCTAGTGCTTCCATTCATATCAAATTCCATATATTAATACATGTATTGAAACATAATTTAAAAATAATTTAAAAACTGTTACTCCTTCAAAGCCCACTACCTTCATAAATCATTAATTTAAGTTTTATTTATTGGTGGACTGTTCCCATTTTTGATTTTTCATGTTTGGGGATGTGTTAGAATTGATAAAGCGGGGGGTTGGTTGGTCCACTGAAGCTGCTGCTTCGAGTCTGTGTTCCTTGAAGCTTTTGTGTCTGGCCCATCGGCATCTTGGGTGGTCCTACCTCCTGATGCCTTAATAGACCTTATTACTTAGAAGATTTGGAAGGAACCTGATGTGGCAGAGCTCATTCTTTAAAAAAATTAACAGAATCCTAAAACCTGCAAAAGTGGGGAAATATTTGTCCATAAGCCTTCCAGCCACTGCCCTGAAGAACTGAGGAAAGTTATTTTATTTTGTTCCTCCTCCTCACAGGCAGTCCAGGACATTGGACAAACTAGGGAAATGGACTTACCCTTGAGGGGCCTTTGTACTTTGAGCATTGAGTTGCCTGGCACATGTGACATGTTGCAAAAGGGACTTGATCAAGGAATGTTTTTTGGATATCTTAACTAGTGGACGTCCAAAAAACGGAAGACACCCAAATGTCTACCCTGCAGTCTATTGCCATGCAGCTGCTGTCCAATGCCGCTGATGGCACAGGCATTACCTTGCATCTCCATGCGTAGATGCGGGTATACTGTTTGGCTGAAAGCTTCAAGGCCTCCTTTATAAATGCCCCTTTTGCTGGGTCCACTCTGTTCGGACCCAAGATGAAGGAAACTTACTAGGTGTAACAAGATGGTAAGACCCTGTCTGCCATAAGAATCCATTTCTCAATCCCACAAACTTTCTTTCCCAGGAGTCAAAGGGGAAGTGAGAAAATGTGGTTCAAAAATTCACATGGAGGAAATTCAAACAGATATCACTCTAGCGGCAGAAGCAGAATCGAGATTTGCATGGCCTCTTCACTGAGAAACCTTACCAGCATCCCTGAATGGTAGTCCGACTGCTGCACTCTGGAGGCAGTTGGGCAATGCTTAACCTTAACGGCCTCTAACTTAGCAAACCATGAAGTCTGATTCATGGGTGGTAAAGTTAATCACCAGAGTGTAATACCACACACTTTTTATCTTCCCCAGAGATGAGATTGAAAATTCCCTATATGCCACCTAATCAGTTGGAATCTGCAGTAACAGAGGTATTAAAACAAGAAGGTCATCCATCCCCCCCACCACCACCACCAGTTGGAATCCAGAGTCTGTTCAAAGTTCTTATCTAGATCAGGGGAGGTCATCGTACCTCTTTACTCATCCCTCATCAGGCCCATAATTGAGTACAGTGCCCCTTTTGGGATGTACCTTACCAGACACCTGCAGCAACTGGAAAGACCCCAAAAGTACCTCACCAAGAGGATCAAAGGGCTCAAACAGATGCCATATACTGCCCGGTTAAAGAAACTAGAGCTCTACTCAGTGGCATACCGCCTGCTCAGAGGCGATCTGTGCCTGATGTATAAAGCCATGTCCAACCCGGAATTAATGGACATGCTGCACCTCAGAAAATCCAAATCCCATCAAGCTACGTGCTCGAGAGACTTGAACCTCAGCACTGAAATAAATAGGACATGCTGGAGGGACAGATTCATAACCCAGAGGCTCCCTTCACTCTGGAATAAAATCCCAGTCCAGGTTAGGCAGAGTCCCACATTGACTCTCTTCAAGAGGAATCTTGATGAGTGGATGGGAGATCGTAGGTTTACCCCGGCTATCACTTCTGTGTCACTGTTAGACAGAGGCACAGTATACTAACCTCAAAAAAAGGCATAGCAAAATTAATTTAAAATGGATGGCGAAAGCCAAACACACTCTGGCTAGGCTTATAAATGCCCTAGGGCGGATAGCCTAGTATGAACCTATGAACCTAAAGAAGACGGGGGACTCTGACCAATTTTGGATTTCAGCCATCTCAACCAGTATCAAACAGAAGTTCTGATTGATCACTTTGCAGTCCATTCTGCTTCTGAGGAAAGATGATTGGATGTGGTTTTTGGATCTCCAGGACGCCTACTTACCACATCAAGATTCGAAGACATTTCAGGAGATTCTGCCATTTCTGGATGGGAGCCAATTACTCTCCACCCCACCCCCTGGCAGTGGTAGCAGCTCATCTATGACTGCACGGCCATAACTGGACAATTGGCTCCTAACTGCTACTTCCAAGCATGTACTATTGAAGCACCAGACACTTCTTTTCAGACTTACAAACTGGTTGCTCTTCGTGTGATTAACTGTTATTCCCAAACTGTCACCCACACAGCAAATAGAATTTGTAGGATGCCAGATACAGTTCAGCAAGTTGCCAAACTTCTCGTTATGAAGATATGTTCTTTAAGGCTTATAGCCTTTCAAGTAATTCATTGACCCTGTCCCACAGGCAAGATTGATTTTTCATCTGCTGGGCCTGATGGTTTCTACCATTACATTAGTCTGGTTAGCAAGATACCACATGAGAGTAGTGCACTGGATAGTGTTTGTCCAGTGGTCAGTGTTAACCCCCTACACATCAGAATACATTTCACTCGAGTATGTAGAAACCATACAAGTTGGTGGAGAACAACTCTGTAGCAGAGGGCAGACTTCTACCGACCTGTAATCCAGGCCACAGTAACCAGACACTTTCCTTCTAGGTTTTGTGTGTGTGTGTGTGTGTGGGGGGGGGGTGCATTTTGTAGAGAAGATGGTCCAAGGGACCTGGTCATCTGTGGAGGCCAAACTTCACATCAGTGTCTTGGAAATGAGAACAGTCCTAGAACTGCAATCATTTCAGGGCCTTGGCTTGAGATGATTGTCACTGTTGAAGTGACTCCCCGATCCCATATGCAAATGTGAAAAAGGGTTTGAGGATGGATGAATGCCGAAGGGTGCTATTTCCATCCAGACAGGCAATATGTCAGTGGTATGGTACAACAATAAACAAGGTGAAATAGTAACGCACATTCCTGGGAAGTCAAATATGCTAGTGGACAGGTAGAGCAGATGTACTGTATTACCTCAAGTGGTCTGTCAGAGTGGCTACAGAGATCTTCAGCCACTGCGGCCAACTTTGCTCTGATCTGTTTGCCTCCTACCTAAACAATTAATGCAGCAGTTCGTTTGCACTCGTCCTTCCACAGGGGGCAGTCACCAAGAGATATTCCAAACTGTTCAAAAACGCAAGAAATGACAAACTGATAAGCCAGGAAAAACATTAAACCAGGAAAAACACACCATACTTGCATACAATCTGTTTTAATTAATGAGCACTTTCATGTATAGATAGAGATATTCCAGTCCCCACTTGGTCCCAAAGTCTCCTGAATGCTTTTCCACCAATACCTCTTCTAACTAAATTCATTTAGAAAGCCTCAAGGTGCAAAATCAAAGTGATCTACATTCCCCTGTTCTGACCCCATCAGGCATGGTTCCCCTTTCCTTTGGTCTGTCTTACTGCACCCACCATGGGTACTGAATCCCATTCTGGATCTAGTGTCTCACTCATCCGGAAAGCCTCTACTGGACCTTCATGCCCTAAAATTAACCACTTGGTTTCTCCATTTTAAATGATAGCCAGAGATGGCAGACTTTCCTCTCCAGTAGTCCATCTAATATCTTCTCAGAAGGACTCAACAAAAAGACTTAAGAGCAAATGGAAAACATTTTCTTTTGGGACGTCGTCAAAGGGTTTTGATCCCTTCTCAATCTCTCTCCCTTCGATACTGGAATTTCTTTAAACTTTTTAGGCAGAGTTCAAGTTACTCTACTATAAAAGTTCAGATGACTGCCATTTCAGATTTTCACATAAGATGTAATGATTCATCTGTTGCTTCACTTTGATTAGCTAAAGCTTTCCCCCAAGGAACATTCCTGTTGAGACCTCTTGTTCAAGATTCAGTCCCTCCATGCAATATCACATTGCTGCTTCGGTAGTTGATTCAAAAATCCTTTGATCTTGCAGCCTTGGGTGATTTAAAGTTGTTTTCCTGGAAGACTATTTTTCTGATTGTCAACACCTCTGCTAGATGAGTTTCAGAGCTGCAGTCACTCTCATGCAAGCTACCTTTTCTCTTATTCCACAAGAATTTATTTTCATTAAGAACAAATCCTGTCTCTCAAAGATGGCATCTGAAACAAATTTAAATCAACACCTTCACTACCTGCATTTGTCAATTTTTTTTGTCTACAAAAGGTGAACACATTCTTCATGCACTATATATCCACAGGCAGCTAAGATTTTACTTCGTACCAAAGGCATCAGAAAATCAGACCAGCTTTTTGTCTCCTTTTCCAAAATGAAACTAGGACAACATGTATCAAAAGTCATACTTCCTAAGTGGTTGGCAGATTGCATTTCTTTTGTTTATTAAAAAACAAGGAGGTTGCCTTTGCTTTCAAAGCCTAAGGCTCACTTCACCAAAGCAATGGCCACCTCAATAGGATTTTCAAAATGAGTTCCTATCTGTGACATCTGTGCCGCAACAACTTGATCAACAGCTCACACTTTTGTATCTCATTATAAACTGGACGTGCAATCTAGAACTCATGCATCCTTTGTTCTGCTATTCTCAGGAATCTCCTTCATTGACTTTATCCAGACCTTTTTTAGGCAGCTTGGGAATCTGTCCCAAATGCTGAATCAGATGGAAATGCACAATGTCAGATTCGAAAGTTATGTATTAACCAATAGCAACAGATCCATGTCATCTTATTTACACCCAGTTCAACATACCTTCCCCCTTGCAAATTCTCATTTTATGTCTCCAAGGGGCGTCGGGCAGACCTTTATTTAAGACCTTGTTTACTAGATTCATGTCATACTTTTTAAGAGTGGAAAGTTTTGGACCCTGTTTTTCATTCCATAAATTTTGGAGTGTGTGTACTTGTATCTACTTTGTTTGATAGAAAACACGTTTCACTGAAACTCATTTTGTTGAAGCCTCATTTCACTGAAAATGAATTCCCTGAGCACAGTTCACTGAAAGCTCACTTCACGGAAACCACATTTGACTGAAACGCATTTAGTCTAAACGGGTATATGCCCTGTTCCCCACTGTAGTGCAATCCTGGAGTTAGTATATATAGTAAGGGGGGGCACAGCCCCCCCCCCCACATTGGGAGGTGTGGGTGGCATTAACCCCCCACCTGTTTTAAATGTTGTAAACCATAGACATGGATTCCTACAATTTAAATAGATAACTTTCCAGAAATTAATATATACCCAAACTTTTATTTCCCATTACAAACTGGACATTTTCTCCAAGAGCAGGGCTTCATTCAGCTCTGCCATGCTCTGGAATATCCTTCCATGAGGGTTCGCAAGATTATTGTAGCTAGGGACTCTGTCCCATAGGTTGAAGACCAAATGAAAACAACAACTTCAGATAAAGAAGTTATGTACTTACCATAACGTTCCATCTGAGTTGTTGCTTTTCATTTGTCTTCAACTGTCCCTTTCTCCTTCCCCCTGCCTTTGGGCTTATGTTGTGGACTGGACAGATACAGGTGCAGGCTTATCTTCTTCTTGGTCCTGAATTTGAGTCTGGTGTGTGTGCACCCCTTCAGTGGTTTGGGGTTAAGGTACTCTGCTGTGGTTTGGGTGGTACTGTCCTGCAGTAAACCTGATCTGAGGGGAGGAGGGAGAGCGGGGTATTATGAGTAGGGGAGGAGCTCAGATGGCTCCAATGCTGGTGTATACAGCCAAGTTGGATCCAATCTTGGATTCGAGCCCCCATAGCTTGAAGACAGATGAAAAGCAACAACTCAGATGGAACGTTATGTTGAGTACATAACTTCTTTTCTTATGGGGGATGGCAAACATATTAGGCAAAATAAGAACATTTCTGCAAAACCCATTTTCAGAGGAGAGGAAGGAAAGTCTTATTCCCTTAAGTTATCGCAGTAAGTTTTGCACTGATATAATTATCTATTAAGCCAGAACTACATGCTGCTAATGAATAACATTGTCTGTTTTAAAATGGTTTATCAGATAAAGCACTATAAAGAAAGGTGATCACATACACTTGCGCACAAAATGGTGCACTCACTGCATAGTAGTTAGACCATCCATATGGACTACATATGACAATAGGTACAGCACTGCATGGTAATGGCAATTTCAGAACGCTGCACTTGCACAAGAATGGTAGCTTGTCTGCTTATTGGTCTGTTTTTACTATGACCAACTTCAGGATGTCTGTCTCTTTCATTGGGTCTACATTAGAAGAAAAGGGGAGCGGTCACCAGTCAAAACAGAATAAAGCAACAGGATTTTTTTTTGTCAACATTTAGTTTTGAGCCCCAATGCCAGCATTTGGACCATGGGCTTTGGCCTATGTTGCCTTTTGCTGGATCTGGCCCTGTGTAGTAGGATTTGTTACAAGGATTTTTAGTGCAGTTATGGTGTACTTTCAGTATTAAATTTGATATTCTAGTTATGTGGCTCTTTCACTTAGTTTCTTACCAGAAAAGCTGAAGGTGTCACTTGGCATTAATGCTTTCAGCGCAGCCTGTATTAGCTTCATAATGGAGACTTCTAACTGCTAAGAAAAACTGATGAGACACTGACATACTGAGTAAGCCCAGATGTTAATAATACTGCAAGAATGTCTCCTCTTTAAGATCTACTCACACAACTTTGCTTTTTTTCTGTTTGATCATTTTTGATTGTGAAATATAATCCAGTACACAGTTTAGGTATCCCTAGGACATCTTGCATGTGAACTAGATTTAGCATAGTAAACCACACCTCTGTCTACTGATGTATGCACTCCTAGAAGTCTGCTGACGTGTGCTGCATATCTTTTAAAGATTACTGTTAAAGGGGAATGCTTCCCCTTTTGAATGGCATAGTTATTTCCAGATGCAATCTCCGAAATTAAATTTCTTACTTTGAATGTACCATCTTACTTTATGAATGTACCATCTGAACAAAGCCTTTTGGAAAGGTGGGTTGATAAAAAAAAAAAATCATTCAGCAGAAATTTGTGATGAAAAAGGGAGACAAGGTTTGAGAATGTATTTGATTAGGTGAACATAGCCTTGCAAGAGTGATTGTTGTTGCCCCAACTTTTTCTGTGCATGGTTTCTTCACAGTATGTTACAGTAGTAAGTTGCATTTATTCAAAGGCAAAACTTTACCTGCAGATGTAATTATTTCAGTGTTTAATCACTGAGCTCCATTAACATAAAAGTTTTTTTGAAGTAATTGCAACATTCCTTTACACTGTATAGCCCAGTATGTTATAGGGAGGGGGAAAGATGCAAGTTCCTTCTGCTAAAAGAAAATACTGGGGAGATATGAGCATGTGTGCTTCTTTCAGGAAAGCGAGTATACATTTTATTTATGTATCATTTATTAATTGGGTAAGGGAACTGGTCCAAGGACCCTTTTAAGCTATGACGCACATTAAGCAGGCAAGGACAGTATACAAAACAAAATGCATGAGTTGAATTACATAAAAACAAATCCATGTACATCAATTTACAAATCAAAACAGTTTTCAAGATACAAAATGCAGTTACAAAAAATGGTAACTAATTACAGCATTTTCACAGTAGTAAGCAAATAATCATTCTAGGATCCTAGATTTTTTACAGAGGGGTGTTATTTTTTAGCAATATAGTTTCCACAGCAATACAGAGGTAAAACATATTGAGCGTACCAATTTTACGGGACCGATATTTTTACAACAACCTAGTAAACAACTGCAAAAAGAAGTAGCTTTAATACAAGAAACACTGGATTAGTTTTTCATCAGTACAATCCAGGTTGTAAAGGCACTGGTCTGCATATAATGCAACAATCAAGCAGTAGTAAACCTTGCTGCTTGAGCAGTTTTGAAAGTAGGCTCCCTTTTTAATTTCTCCAAATCTTTTTGGTTTCTAATGCCATGACTGGAATGTACCCCATTCCTAAGTCAAATTATATTTAAGGTTCATGAAATTAGTATTGTTTCACTCTTTGATGTCAGCCAAAAGTGCTCTTTGTAGCACCCGCAACATGCCCAGTAATGACTCCTGCAATTTGTGTGGAGTTACATGTATTGGTAGAATATCTAAATATGATTGTAGACTTTTTTTTAAGACCCGTTGCCCCTACTACTGTTGGGAACTATCTGCATATCTTTCTTCTGCATTACTCTAGTTTGCTTGCAAATCCTGATAACTTTGTCTCTCTCTCTACGCAGGACACTGTAGTCACTGGGTGTGGCGATTTCAATGATCAGTTCTATTTTTGTCTTCTTTTCTTGGACCACTATATCTGGTTTTCTAGCAACTGTCTTTTGAACTGTTGGTAATGGATGATCCCATGTGATGTAGACTTCATCATTTTCTATGATGCTTTTGTGGCTCATGTTTCCAGTGTTTTTCAGCTACTTCAGTGCCATAATGTTTGCACAATACCCAGTGCAGCAGTCTTGCTATATTATGCCTTTCAGTTTACGGTCCTTCTGCCTTTAATATGTCGCAAACAGCAACCAGGTGTGCGACTGTTTCCAATTCAGTTTTACAAAACCTACATTTGTCTGTTTCTCCCACATGTTCAATGAACTTTGTAAACCAGCATGTACATAGCCAACTATCTTGGGCCACCAATATTAACCTTTCATCTCTTGGTTTGAATCCAACTCTCCTTAACCATTCCTGTGTTCGTTCCTGATCAACATGAGGTTCTTCCAGAAGTTTTCTATACTTGCAATTGTATTTATGCATTTTCCACATTTCTTGCCTTTTCATCTAGTCCTTCACCTTATATTATTTTGGTTTTTGGCACATTCAGATGCTGCCTGATTTTTATGTACTTCTGGTTTGGTTTCCTTTCTGCTTGATAACTATATGCTACTGCTAGATTAAGCAGCGATACCATCTTAGATTTATTCTCATGTTTCAAAATTATCACTACGTTTGGTCTTGGTCAGCAGGTAAGTATGGAGTCCCACGATTGCAGATCTCTACATGTAATCAGTTTCAAGGAGGCGCATCTTTCTTTTGGAATGGAGAATATATAATCTTGGTATGCACTGATGGGATCATTTGGCGAGCATGAAGCATCCTTCTTCTTTTAATATCTAATCTATCCAACACATTTTTGAGCCAATCAGTCACTCCGAAACTGCAAGTTAGGACAGGAAGAACAAATTGGTTTATAGCTTGGATTTTGTTCCTAGATGTCAACACTGTTTTCGGGATTAATTTGTCTTAAGTATTCTTTACTAAGTTTTATTTGCATTTGTTCTTGTTTTATTGCTGCTCCTTCATCAATTCCCAAATATTCATACACTCCTCTTGCTCAGGCTCTTGTCCGAAACTGATGGTTTCCTGGTGCTGCAGTTTTCCTGCTTTAAAGGTTGCTTTTGCATATTTATCAAGGCCAAATGACATTGTAATATCATCTGAAACCATTTTGACAACCTCCAGCTGTGCTTTCACTTCCTCATCTGATGAGTTATACAGTTTTAAATCATTGACAAATAGAAGATATGTCTAGAGTTTGTTGTTTTCTAGGAGCCAAATTATAGCCATGGCCTCAGCTGTTGGACAGCTTAATGGGTTAAGGGCAAGGCAGAATAACAGTGACAGAGTCACCTTGGAATCTCCTCCTTTGAATTTTTATCCCTGGGATAATAATTTGGTCCTTTATCATGGCTTAATTACACAGTGGTCTGCCACTGTTTCATGGTCACTGTAATATAGTTGATCAGTGTATGGTGTATCTTGTACATTTTTAAGCACTCTTTAGCCATGAATGTAGGATACTATCAAATGCTTTTTTGTAGTTGATCCATGCCATTATATAGATTCTTCCCGTTTTTTTACAGTTCTCCACTATGACATTAACAAATGATCCTTTGTTCCATGTGACTTTATTGCCCTTTTTTTTTCTACTGCCATAATTGAATTTTCTTCTAAATGAGTATAAACTTTGTTGGCATCAGTTCCTGTGTATAGTTTGTACATCGTCTGAAGACAAGTTATTGGTCTATAATTTTCAGTGTAGCTTGCAGGTTCAAGTAGGAGCATCATTTTACCTGTTAGCCAAGACGGTGTCTATTCAGGGTGCTCATATAAATGGTTCTGACTCGTGGCGAAATCTTCGTGCAAAGATGTTAGTACTTTTGACCAAAAGTTAGGTACTGTACCTGGGCCTGGGGTTTTCCAATTAGAGGCTTTTCTTAACTTTGTTTCAAAATCTGTGGCTGTTACTCCATTTCTTTTCATATCTTGTACCTTTAAATTCTTATTCTTTCTTTTACTTCTTTTATCCATTTAGCATCTTTGTTTCACAGGATCTTCAGAGATAGCTTCTCTAAAATGAATCTATTTCTTCTTTTTTTTTGGTGGTCTTTCGATTCCCTTTACCTCGTTTCCCAGTTCTCTATAAAACTTTTTGGGTCATCAATAAATTGCTTGTTTTGTACTTTTCCTTTATATTTATCTGTGTATCGTCTACGTTTTTCTTCCTGTGCTGAAATTTGTAGTTTATTTGCTATAGTGTATGATAGATCCTAGTCTGTTCTAATACTCCGCATTGCTTTTATCACATCTGTCTTTCTTAGTATTTTTGTTGATCTATTCCCGCTTCTATAGTCTTCTAACAGTGACACTTATCTTAATTGCTTTATAGTTTTCTCGATTCGATAATTCCATCATGGTGTTCAATTTCTCTGCTTCCTTTCCCTCACTACCCTGTGTTTTTGTGGTAGAACTTTGTTATTAATTTAGCTGCACAGTAATATGTCCTGTTTACTTCTGCTGTATCGCATGGCAAGGATCTCTGTGGACAGTCCTAATTACTGTGTTCATTTGTTTCATCAGACTTCTCTTCTGACTATTGGGGTTTTATTGGGGTTTTATTGACCTTTTGCATTCTATTTCTTTCTTTGATCTTAATATATGACTTCCCATACTCTGGAACAGGCTACCTATCTATGTCAAACAGAGCTCCTCATTGGCACTCTTCAAGAAAAATCTTGATGATTGGATAGGAAATGGGAAACTCACCCCGAGGATCACTCCTGTGGCTCTGCTCGACAGGGACACAGGAAAATAATTTTCTTGGGTGGCGAAAGCCAGGGTACATTTTTTGGCTAGGCTTGTGTGAGCCCTAGGGCCGATAGCCTAGTACCTACCTATGAACCTATATCTGTCTGTTAAATCAAGCAACTCTTCTATTAGCTCATTTTCTTCCAAACTGAGGGCACATCCCTTGTTTTCCTTTCCTGCAGGCATTCTACAGAAAGGTCTTTAGCATCTTCCTGTGGCACCTTCTCAGTTTCATCCTGTGCCATCCATTGCTCTGTCATATGGGAACTGACTGGCCTATCACTCCTCAACATTGACTGCATCAGAGTTTCCACAGTTTCTTGTTCTTTCCCTTGCTATCTAGCTTCAAGTGAACATTTGTACTGGTTTCATGTGGAAGGCTCCAAGATTTCTTGGACCAATTGCTTCCTGTTCCACTGGTTTCCCCTTAATTTTGGATATCCATTGCTCTATCCTGTTGTGGTGCTTTCTGCATTAGATTTTTTACACTGAATCTTTCACTTTAATTCTATTTCTTTAACTTCTCTATTACTGTTCTCGTTTTCTACTTTTCCTCTGTCATCTTATTTTTTGTATTATAAAGTTTTCCATATCTGGATTCCTTTGCCTATATTTCTCTTCAAATATCTTTGGTATTGCTCTTTGTATTGGTTAGTTTTGCTTTCTTTGCATAAATATTACACCATATTAAATCTTTTTCTTTCCCATGTCCATATTTCTTCAGATGTCTCCTGATCTTCCTGCTTCTCCTTACTATGGGGACTTGCTCCATCATGCTGTGATGTAATCTGTGGTAGACCTTCTACATTAAATCCTTCACTTCACAGGCATTCCATAACTTCAAGTTATATTTTTTTTAACTTCTACTTTACTAATCTTTCTTTCTACATTACATTCCATCTTTGTGATACTTTTTTAAATTGTGAAATTTTCCATATCTGGATATCTTTGCCTCTGTTTCTCTTGGAGTATTTTTGGGGCTGCCTTCTTTATTTTGACTAATTTGGCTTTCTCCTTTGCATAAATATTGCACAATATCAAATCTTTCTTTCAAATGTCCATATTTCTTTTTTATAGTCTTCAAAAATATGTAGGTTTTGTTTACATTTTCACACTTCCTCAGATGCTTCTTTATCCAAACAGATCAAAGTTTCTTGATCTGTATACTGCTTTTCAAAAATCTGTTGTATGAATGAACACACATTTTTAATTGAAGCTTCTAACAGTTTTTCCTGTGGAAGTATTTTTCTTTCCTCTATTTTATTTCTTTGTGTATATCCTGTGCCTGGAAATTCTGGGCTTTTTACATAATAGTAACAATACATAATTTCTTTCTTAACCTCAATAATCCACTCAGTTTGTGTTCTTTATGGACAGCTACTTCATTCTACAGCGGGGGGGGGGGGCATCCTCCCTCTGGGCCTGGCCTGGCCTGGCCCATATTTTGAGGATTCTGCACTGTCATTTGTTCCAGTCCTTGCACCAATGCGCCTACCAGGATTTGGCACTTTTTTATTGTGGGTCTTGTGCACTCAGCTATCTGTTTTAATTTTTGACTTACTTTTTTCCATGATATATCCTTTACGTCGCCTTGGTGAGATTTTGTGAGAAACAGGGTGGACCTTGTGAAGGTACTCACCAAGACTTGAGGATGAATTCAGTCTCAGCACTACTTCTCTCCTTTGCTTGCTGACTTTTCATCTGTCCCTTGGGTTAATATACATAAGGGTTGCTGTTCACAGGTGGTGTCTGTACTATGTTGGTTACTAGCTCAATAAGTAGTCAGTGCTATAACGATGAATTCATGTATGATCCCCCTGTGCATATATGCACTAGGTGTAACTAAATTGAAGATCTGTCAGGATAATGGTTAAGATGTTAAACTCATAGATACAAGGTGCAGATTTTGATTCTGACATCTGGATATTGGCTAGGCTTGTAATAATCTGCAGACTGATGGACTCCATTCATAGGTAAATATTAGGCTAATAGAAGGGGTAGCGTTCTAGGTACAGTCAGTAATTGGATAGCTAGTCTGTGTGTGGGGGGGGGACTATTACCACATCAGCCCTTTGGTTGTACAGCTAAGCTTATAAGAGCTCTAAGTTATAAGCATGAGGTTGACGTTCTTCGTGTTTCAATGTTGCAGTCATTACACTTGGGTTATCCTGCTGGCAGGCTACCCTCAGTCGGCCCAAATTCCAAAGTCTAGGTCCAATGTCGGTTGCTGTTTCCTCTTCCCTGACGTCAGTGCACCAGGGGTATAAAAGATGCAGCCGACACCATTTTCCTCAGTCTTTCTTGCCGTGCGGTGCCCGAAGCATAAGTAGTTTGCAAGTGCCAGTCGGCCGACTCCTGAGATTTTCGTGTTCAAATTTCAGATCCGAAGTCTTCATTAAAAGCTAAGTACCCCGTTGGGGAAACTTTTTTTCTTGCTCCAGACCGATGTCAGAAAAAGTTAATTGTATTTCTTGTGGGAAGCAAATACCTCATAAGGACTTTCATTCTTACTGTATTCCTTGCCTAGGCCCTGACCACGATGTTGCTAGTTGTCGGTTTTGTGCTAGATTTAACGAACACATTATTAAGCGCCGGTACGATTTTGCATTACTCTATTTTGGCAGAAGATTTAATTATACGATGTTGGATAGCCATCCGACTACCGGAATTCACAAGAAACGCAAAGAAAAGGACAGGCATCCGAGGTCCAAAACCGACGAGGCGGCTTCTAAGCCCGTCGCCGGTTCTCAGTGAGGCACCTTCGCAGCCCCTGACGCCCACTACTTTAGACCCGCAGGCTGCTACCGACTCCCACGTGGAGTCGCCTAGGCTGCTGGAGGCTCAAGGTAATGGACCTTCAGAGACTATTCCCTCAGATGGGTCCGGAGCTGCTGAGCAGGCATCTGCTTCTGAGGGTGTTTTCAGACCAACTCAGTTATACATTAAAACGACTTCAGCTTCAAAGGCAAAGACTAAACCACCCTTAAAGACAAAGAAACAAGTACAACAGCCTCATGGACAGGCCTCCATGCCCAAAAAACAGATGCTCAAAATGGCCGAAGACTTGATTACTTTGATCAGGGGTTCCCATCCCGCTCCTGATAAAAGGCCTAGGGAAGAGACAGAATATGATTCTTCTGATCAGATTTCCATTTCATCTGATTCCTCTTCTGATCAGGAATACTCTCTTCCTCCCTATGAGGATTCTGATGCTGAAGAATCTATCCCTTCAGCCTCTCCTCCTGAGGATTACTCTTTTGGGGAATCCTTGCATACCATGAGGGAGCATTTCCACTGAGAGAGCCAAGATTTTTCAGAATCTAAGAAAAGGCTCGGAGACTTGACATTGGTGATGTATTTTCAGAGTCCAGTCTGACCCCTGACTCCTTACCTCCAGCTCCTGTTAAGCCAGACAGGTACTATAGGGTTCCTTACTCTCATAAATTCATTTTTCAAAAACCCTGCTGCTGACCCAGAAACCGTCTCTCAGGGTCCCAAAGGGATCAAGGCTTCTGCTGCAAAAAACCTTACCCCCTCTGACAGGGATTCTAGGGCATTGGACAGATGGGGAAAAAAGATTTACACTTCCGCTACCTTGGCTATAAGGGCTTTAAATTGTCATTTTCATATGCTCAGATATCAGCAATATATTATGTCACTGCTTAAACAGAAAATGTTGACAAATTCTGAATGTGCAGAAAACAAAGAAATGCAGGATTTATTGCATGCAGCTGAACAAGTTGGAAAGCGTACTTTGCAATGTGGTTTTGATTCTTTGGAGGCCTCCTGCAGAGCAGCTGTTACAGGTTCTGTCATCAGGAGGCATGCTTGGTTAAAGGAACAAAGTCTGCCTGATCATGTCAAAGCAAAATTATTAGATGCCCCCATTACAGCATGATACTTTGTTTGGTGTTAAAGAAAATTGAGGACAAAGCTAAATCTATGCAAACTGTTAAGGATTTTTTACAGAGATTTAGCAGACACTGGCCTACAAAGAATTGGTCCTTTCCAGTGTCGGACAGACAACAAAGGGGCAGATATAGACGCCGAAGAGGCAGATCCCAGCCCCAAGGCTCGTACAGGTCTAAACAATAGGGTGCTTCTACCTCCAAAAGTGGAGAGGACAAGTCACAGCCATACAGAAACAGTCCCAATGACTTCCCCCTGCCTGCACCAAGCACTTATCTTCTGACAACACCTTTAGGGGGAAAACTAGCACTTTTTTCTCAAAACTGGCACATAGTAAACCAGGACAAATGGGTCCTAGACATAGTGTCACAGGGCTACAAGTTTCACTTCCATACCCTGCCAAGGACAAACTGTTGGCCAGACCTGCCAAAACATCAATGGGCAGAGGCACAAAAGCAAGTCTCATCCCTCATGGACATGGGGACCATTCAACAAGTACCAGAGCAAGAGAAGGGACAATGATTTTATTCAAGACTGTTGGTGCCAAGAAAGGACAAGACCTGGAGACCAATATTGGACCTCTCTATTCTAAATATATTTCTGGATATACCAAAATTCAAAATGTTGACTGTACAGCAACTTCTGCCCATTCTGGGCAAGAAGGCTTGGCTTGTGGCTTTAGACCTAAAAGAGGCATACCTGCATGTCCCAATCAGACAAACATGCAAAAGATACCTCCGATTCAAAGCTGGCTCATTGAATTACCAATTATCTGCACTGCCCTTTGTCTTACCTAATGCGCCCAGGGTCTTCACAAAGTGCCTGGCACCAGTAATTGCATTCTGCAGGCAAAGAGGAATACAAATATATCCCTACTTGGACGACTGCCTCATTCAAGCAGAGAACAAGGACATTATACTACAGTATCTGGCGTTTGTAAAGAAATTTCTAACAGGCCTAGGGTACACAGTCAACGAAAAGAAATCAAAACTAGTACCCTCAAGAGATAATATTCCTGGGTGCAAGCTTAAATACAACTGCCCAGATGGCTTATCTCACGCCAGACAAACAAAGGCAACTGACTACCTATTTCAACCTGTTGGCAACAAAGGCCCAGTTATCTGCAAGAAAAATTCTGCAGGCTTTGGGCTTCATGGCATCCTGCATTCTACTAATTCCATATGCGAGACAGCATATGAGGAAACTTCAATGGTACCTAAAAAGTGTTTGGACTCACCACTGCCACAGCCTGGAAACAGTAGTTACCCTCATTCCCTGCCTGCAACAGGAGTTTTGTTGGTGGGCGAAGGCTTGTCACCAGAATAAGGGACAGCCATTCACTTCACCCCCAGCCAGGCAGACATTAACAACGGATGCATCAGATTATGCCTGCGGGGCCCACATGGCAGGAAGATGTATTCACGGCACATGGTCCATAAACCAAATGCATCGACATATCAACCAAAAAGAGATGCTAGCTGTTCAGAATGCCCTGACCAGCCTTCAAGGACTTACTTCATCTGGGACAACTACTGAGAAAGACAGACAACACCACGGTCATGTGGTATATAAACAAGCAGGGAGGCACTCATTCTTACCCCCTTTGCAGACTAGCCATGACTTTGTGGGACACAGCATTGACTTACCAAGTACATCTGCAGGCACAATTCCTGCCAGGAAAGATAAATACTCTGGCAGACGAACTAAGCAGAAACCTCATGGATCCCCCACGAGTGGAAATTGGATCCACAAGTGTTCAGCATGATAATAAGGAAATGGGGATGCCCGGATATAGATCTTTTTGCCTCTCCTCACAACTACCAACTAAAAAGATTCTGCACAAGGACTTATCACAGACGAGCATGGTAAGCGGACGCCCTATCTTTCAGCTGGAAAAGCTTAGCAGTATATGCCTTTCCTCCACTGCCTCTCCTCCCCAAGGTACTCCTAAAGGCCAGACAAGAGAAGCCAAAGATGATACTGATTGCCCCAGACTGGCCCCGCCAGCACTGATATCCAATCCTAAGGAACTTATCTCAGTGCCCGGCTTGGACCTTGTCTCAAATACCTCATCTACTATCCCAACAAAACAATCGGATCTTGCACAGCCAACTAAAGACCTTAAATCTGGCTGCATGGCAGATAATGTAGTGATATAAAGCGCACCTCTCACTAAAGCTGTAATGGATGTCATTCTGGAGGCCAGAAGGCCTAGTACCAGAAAATCGTACGCTGGAAAATGGAAGAGATTCTGTGCTTGGAACCAGGCACAAGGAATTGACACAGCTGTACCAAATATTCCTCAGATTTTGCAATACCTAACTGAGATGCTGGACAAAGGCCTATCCTTTTCATCAATTAAAATTCATGCCTCTGCCATTTCGGCTCATTACAATGCAGAGCCACCAGTCTTTTCTCATCCCTTGTTAAGGCAGTGCCTCAGATGAGCCAAAAACTTAAGGCCTCCAAGGAGATCAACAATACCTGCATGGGACCTTAATTATGTTTTGGAAAAACTCACCCTGCCTCCTTTTGAGCCAGCCGCTACAGCTGATACAAAGTTTTTATCTTGGAAAACAGCTCTGCTCCTA
The DNA here is from genome assembly GCF_019279795.1 of Protopterus annectens. NCBI lineage: Eukaryota > Metazoa > Chordata > Ceratodontiformes > Protopteridae > Protopterus > Protopterus annectens. Next base: position 935,145,760 of record NC_056735.1, on the reverse strand, counting down.
GCAATAACCTCTGCAAGATGAGTCTCAGAGCTACAGGCACTCATGGCTGCGGAACCTTTTATCATTTTTTATCCAGACAGGGTTTCTCTGAGGACAAACCCGACATTTATGCCTAAGGTAGTGTCCAGTGTGGCCCTTAACCAAACTAATCATCTGCCTACTTTTTATCCAAACCCACAGAATAAGGGGAAGAGAATTCTGCATTCTTTGGACATACACAGACAGCTATGCTTCTACTTGGACAGAACCAAAGCTTTCAGAAAGACAGAGCAACTACTAGTGGCTTATGCTGCAGGATCACAAGGAAAGGCTATTTCAAAGCAGACTATTTCAAAGTGGATAGGTCACTGCATTCATTTCTGCAATTCACAACATGGCAAGCCAGTGCCTAAGGGCATTAGGCCACATTCTACCAGAGCAGCAGCCACTTCAGCAGCCTTCCTCAAGGGAGTACCAACCAAAGACATTTTAGAGGCTGCTACCTGGAGTTCAGTGCACAACTTTACAAAGCACCATAATTTACCACTCTACTCTAAATCCAGGGCAGGCTTTGCCACTGCAGTTCTGCAGGGCCTCATAGCCGCTCCTAATGCTATTTAGCTCCAGCCTCCCAACCATAGCTTTGGGATTCAACCCAAGTGTAATGACTGCAACAGTGAAACACGAAGAACATAGTACAGTTGTGTACACTTACCATAAATGTAGATGTTAGAGTGCATTCACTGTTGCAGTCCAGGTTACCCTCCCGCCATCCCCCTATCTTTGCTGCAACTTATCTGCACTTCTCTACTCTATACAACCTATGTCGTGTATTTGCTTGTAGATTAAGGTATTAGTTATGTAGTCCTATCTCGCCGACATTTTTCACTTGTGAGTTGACTCTGCCTATCTACTAGCTCGAAAGTCTTTTGTTGGCTGGGCTAAGATGGTATCCCACAATCCCTCCTTTTGAGCCAGCCGCTACAGCTGATACACATCTCCAGATCTCATTTGCCGCTTGTAGAGCTCGGACGTGGTCTTGACTTGGCTGTGGCCAAGTATTGAAAAAGTCTTTTTTTGTGGAAATGTTTTTGCTAATTCTTGGCTAAAGTAACTCTGTTATTTTATAGAGTGGTTCTTGGTGGTGTTACTGCATTGTTTTTGTAGTGTACGAGTGTGTTGTGTGTGGTATCCCTTACACCCTCGGGCTAGGCCCGTTTAAGTTAGAGGACCTAGTCCTCCTCGTGTGCTTGCTTGGTTAGTTTTTTCTTAATTTAAGTTGAGAACCGTTTTAATTAGAGGTTCTCCCCTGTGCCTGTGTGTGTTGTTTCGTGTTTCTTCTTCTGTGTTAGCGGTTTCCTGCCCTTTTGTTAGCGGCTGCTACTGTTTGTTAGAATGTCTAAGGAACAAAAAGAGCATAAGCACTTGGGCTTTAAAAAGTGTACTAAGTGTGCCTATAAAATGTCTATCACAGGCGAGCACTCTCTGTGTTTACTGTCTTGGAGCCATCCACCTTCAGGAGTCGTGCAGTTTCTGCCACGCCTGTAGTTCTGGGGTGCTCCAAGAGAGGAAAAACAAATTGATCCTAAAGGGACTGCTAAGACCATCCTTTGAGGAGGATTTAGCTTCGGCTCCCAGCTCCCAATCGAAGTCTAAATCCTCCAAATCCAAGAAGAGGTCGCCGGCTCCATCTGTTGTTTTGGAGCCACCTTCTAAAATTTCCATTGTGGAATCTTCTTCCTCGGCTCCACCGACTTCGGGGGCCGCAGGAAGTAACTGTATCGACTGACACTGCAGCCGCTCCGATAATTTTGGAACCAATTCAGAGCCGGTCGCCAAGTTTAAGGCAAGCTTCTCCCGATAGGAGGTCTGCTTTTCCATCAATTTCCTCCAAATTCTCCAGGCTTTCCAATTTGGATGTAGATAGGGTGGTGCAGAGGCTCATACAGGCGCCGGTGTTAGCCAAACTTTTCTTGGCTCCGACCCAGTCTGCTCCGGAGCCAGCTCTGTTGGTTGTACCTGCTATTCCTCCTCCAAGCGCATCCTTGTCGTCAGAGCCAGTAAGTTCCGCTCTGAGGGACATTCCTGTGCCGGCGCCGATTCCCCAGCAGGGTTTATTGGTGCCAGCATTGGCTCCGACCCTGTCTGCTCCATCCACAGGGTTTGAGACTCTGGTCTCCTCCATCGGGCCCAAGGGGGATGTCTCTGAGCACCAGTCTGTGCCGAGCCTTCCCCTGGGCACCTCAGAGGCAGGGACTCTGTCCCGGTCATGGCCTTGGAAGGTGGTCGGTCCTCCGATTCGGGAGGTCCCACCTTCGAAGCTATGCGGAGCGCACTGGCTAGGTCAGCTACTTCTCTCGGATCGGTCCTTCCGTCCCCTACGACACCAGCGAGAGCTTCTGACATCCACCTATCCTTGGACAGCAGGGCGCAAGGGCCTATGGACACCCTCATGAGTGGTCCCCTTCTTTCTGAGGGGCCCTCAGAGTCTGTGCCTGAGGAACCCCCCAGAAAGAAAGCTTGCAAGAGGAAGCACATAGACTCCCAGGACGAGTCCCTCACTTCCGATACTGACTTCGAGGAGTCGGAGGGGTCCCCTAAGTCTTCCTCTGAGGATGTTTCATTCTCTGATATCCTGGAGATCTTGAAACAAAGAGGAGACTGGCCTTCCAAATCCCCCTCCAAGGAGGAGTCAGTATTCCTTAAGGCCTTTGGCGTCCAGCCCTCCACCTCCTGGGTGTCTCCACCCTTCGAGCTCCTGGACCTGATCTGTCGAAGGGTGTGGGAGACTCCTGACTCTGTGGAGCCGGTTCCTCGATGCCCCAACAAATTTTTGTCTGCTCCCCAAGGGAAAGAATTTTTGACAAAGGGAGTCCCGGTAGATGCTATGGTGGTGGCGGCTGCCACACAGAAGGAAGTTGCTGAGTCTTCCTCTTTGGTCCATCCCCCTAACAAGGAGTCTAGGGCGATGAATCGGTATGGGAAGCGTACACTGTCTTCAGCGACCTTTACCTTGCGGTCGCTGAATTGTTTGTCTCATTTCACACGGCTCCAGAGATATCTCCTTAAGGAGTTGGGAGATACTCTAACGGGCAACGTAACTGAGGCGGTGACTCAAACGGTCAACGCTCAGCTCTCTACCCTCAACTCCATTGCTAACTCGTCCATGTGACTGATTTCGTACGTGGCTGAGGGAGCTAGTAGGGCGGCTAGTTCAGGGGTGGCCCTCAGGAGGCAATCCTGGCTATGCCTGTGTCATTTTGCAGAGGCCTTTAAGTCTTCCTTTACTGATGCCCCCTTCGATGGTTCCTCTTTGTTCGGGACCAAAATCAAACACACGCTCACCAGGTGCGAGCAAGAGGGAAAGACCTTGTCTGCCGTGGGAGTCTGTTTTTCCCTCCCGTCAAGGCCTTATCCCAAGGCTCAGCGAAGGGGGAAAGATGTGGTTCAAAAAATCGCAAAGGTCCTTTCCTACCGCACAGGGTAAGACCCCCCCCCCCGAGGCAGGGGAGGGGGGTCGTATTCAGGGAGGAGATGTCGCCCCAGAGGCAGAAGGGGCCCCCCGCAATTCGGGGGACCGTGATTCCTTTCGCGGTTCCCCATACTCTCATTCCTGAGGGTGTGCCCGGCGGGTGTGCCCGGCTGTGCTTCTCCGGAGCCAGTCGGGGGTCAAATCTCCCAGTATCAGGAAGCCTGGGTCAACATCACCCAGGACAGATGGGTATTAGGGATAATCGCCAGAGGTTACACCATTCCATTTCACTCCACACCTCTTCCCATCAAAAAGATCCCAGACGTTCAACCCAGTCAAAGGAGTCAGACAGCAACAGAGGTTTCTCAGCTGCTAGAAAAAGGAGTCATCCAGCCAGTCCCCCCAGACCAGATCGGATTAGGGACTTACTGGCGATTCTTTGTGGGTGACGAAAAGAACGGGGGACCTGAGACCCATTTTGGATCTCAGCCGACTCAGTCATTATGTACACAAGTCCAAATTCCGGATGGTCACGCTACAATCAATTCTCCCGTTATTGGGAAAGGAAGTATGGATGTGCTCCATCGACCTGAAGGATGCTTATTACCACATCAAAATGGACAGAGCATCCAGGTGTCATCTACGCTTCCGGCTGGGAGCCAGGCACTTCCAGTTTCGAGCCCTGCCCTTTGGTCTCAAAAAATCTGCCTTGCTACCCTCACAGCGTGTCTTATTTATAGGAACACAGTTGGACACTATTCGGTTGAGAACATTCCTACCTATGGAGAGGATCACAGGGTTACAACAACAGGTTCGGATGATGCCTCTGGCACGTGTGAGGGCAAGTCTAGTGCTTCAGTTACTGGAGACAATGGCATCCACTATCATGATGGTCCCGTTAGCGAGGTTGCATATGAGGATCCTACAGTGGCTCCTATTCGCACAATGGTCCTTTCAAAGACCACCACCATCCCATCCAATCTTAATCACAGGCAAATGCAAGCAGGACCTCAGTTGGTGGCTATGCACCAACAATTTAGACGTAGGGGAAACCCTTTGTTTCACCCAACCCGGTGGCCACAGTGACCACGGACGCCTCCCGGATAGGGGGGGGGGGGCATTATCTCGGCAGGATGGTCCAAGGCACGTGGCAGGAGCACGAGATAGACTTGTACATAAATGTCCTGGAGATGAGGGCAGTGCTCCTAGCGTTGCAGGCGCTTCAAGATGTCCTCCCCTTAGGGACTATTGCGATACACTCGGACAATATGTCAGTAGTGTGGTATCTCAACAAACAAGGAGGAACCAGATCGTACCCACTATGCAGGGGGGGCCATGAGAGTGTGGAATTGGGCGACAGCTTCCCAGCGGGCCTTGGTGGCAACGCACATCCCGGGGAAAACCAATGTGATCGCAGACAGGCTAAGCAGGGCGATCCTCATGCCCTACGAGTGGTCCCTGAACCGCCAGGTGGTGAACAGCATATTCAGCAAATGGGGTCAACCTTGCCTGCGTCCTTTTTGCCAGCCCTCTCAATGTGAAATGCAGCGACTACTTCTCGCTGATCCCCCCACCGGGGGGATCTCCAAGGGATGCTCTGGCACACAAATGGCCCTCGGGTCTGCTGTATGCTTTCCCTCCGTTCCCCCTTATCTCGAAGGGGATCCAGAAAGCGCTGTCCTTGGGAAGCAGATTGATTCTGATCGCGCCACACTGGCCTCGATAAGTGTGGTTCCCCTTCCTTCAACCTTACATCGTGGATGCTCCTGGACCCTCTTCCGGACTTACTGACACATATGTCGGGACAGCTCCACTCTTCCCTGGAGACACTCCGGCTGACCGCCTGGCTACTCAACTTCCATCCGTAGTCAGGCGTCACGATTTTTCTCCTGATGTAGTCCATATTCTTTCATCCTCTCATAAGCCGTCCACTAGGAAGATCTACTCTAGCAAGTGGAAAAGGTTTTCAGTATGGGCCAGTCAAAAGGTGTTGACCCCTTCACGGCTCCCATTGACTCTGTTTTGGAATTTTTCTCATTTATTCTACCAAGGGTCTGCCTCAGCCACCATCAGAGTTCAGCTAGCAGCTATTTCTAATTATCATGCGGCTTATTAACCTAGCTTAATGGCACACAGGCTGTGTAGAGCTTTCATGAAAGGTACTCTTCTCCTTCGTCCCCCTGTATCTCAACCTGTTATGCCCTGGGACCTCAATTTTGTTCTGCTGTCTCTCACTCTCCCACCTTTTGAGCCCACGGCTTCCTGCTATTTAAAATTATTTACATGGAAATCTGCCTTTCTGATAGCTATTACATCAGCCAGAAGCGTATCAGAACTCCAGGCCCCATCAGTCAAGCCCCCCATATTTGATATTCCATAAAGATAGTCTCTCTCAGACCAAACCCGTCCTTTCTTCCCAAGGTGGCTTCCTTATTTAATATTAATCAGTCCATTAAGCTGCCAGTTTTCTTCCCCAGCTTCTCTAATAAGGCAGAGTACCAGTTTCACCTGTTGGATGTGCATGGGCAAGTATGCTTTTATCTACATAGGACTACAGAATGGCGGAAGTCAGACCAGCTCTTCGTTTCATTCTCGGAAAATCACTTGGGGTCTGCAGTCTCCAAAGTCACCATTGCTAGGTGGATAGCTGGTTGCATCTCCTTTATTTACCAGGCAAGGGGAAAGAGCCTGCCTTTTCCTGTCGAAGCACACTCTACCACAGCAGTTTCCACTTCCACGGCCTTTCAGGCTAGGTTATCCATGGATGGATATATGTGCGGCTGCAACATGGGCTTCTCGTACGTTTGTTTCCCATTACAAATTGGATGTGGTGTCCAGGGGCAGGTCATCTTTTGGCTCCTCAGTACTCAGGAGTATTTTCCATTGAGCCACCCAGGATGTAGGTGCTAGAGACGCTGTCCCACAAGTGAAGAATGTAGGCGAGATCGGACTACATAGGATTTGGAGGATCCCCTGGTATACCTCATGTCACTAGTCCCTTTGGACATTTTGTTGGACCTCGTTGTCATGAGTATGTATGTGTGTCTGGGCGATAGATATGATTTTTCTGTTGGCAGCAAACAAGATCTGGGGATGTGGAGCAGTGTATTGTGGGATACCATCTTAGCTCAACCAATCAAAGACTTTCGAGCTAGTAGATGGGCAGTGTCTGAGTTATGGTGAGTACATAACTAATTGTTTTGGTGCATGCATGTTCTATTGGCATATTTTTAGCCTACCCTTTTGAGGGCACCTGACATCTGGGGCAAGAAAAACTGAGGAAAATGGCGTCGGCTGCATCTTTTATACCCCTGGCGCACTGACGTTAGGGAAGAGGCGATAGCAACCGACGCCAGACCTAGACTTTGGAATTCAGGCTGATGTAATGTACCATGTGTTGCTGCTTTACTGTAGCAGGGTTGTTGTGATAGGCTGTCATTTCCTTTAGTTTTATTTCTGCTTGTCTATTGACATTTGTTTCTGCGGTCAATTGCAAAGTTGCCAAACTGTTTCCTAAAAAAAAAAGTTTGAAGTGGTTATGGAATGCAGTGCAAAGTGCACAATAGTCATTTGTGTGGAGGATATGAGGGTAAGTGGTGGTATTCTGCAATAGCCTCCTTGCTCCCGGTAGTGTCCAATGGAGCTTGTAACATTTTTAGATGTCTGTTTTGGAAAATATTCCATTTTATACCATTTCATACAATTTATTTTGGAGATGTGTATTAATTAAGCTCATCTTTTTATTATGAATGGGCTTGCTGGTAGTACTGAGGTATGTAACCAGTATCCTTTTGAAGATGTTTAGATTTCTGCTTGTGTGACTTATCTTTTAAGCCTACTGTTGTTGGTTCTTGCTTTACATGTGACTTTAGACAGGATAGCTTGACTACCTGTGGGATTGCTTGGTGTTGTCATTGTTTTTGTGAACTGTGTAAGAAATTGACAATTGTTAACATACACTAAATAGGTGTAGGAATTGCTTCATTGTCAGATAATCCTGCTGGAATGCTTTGTTAATCAGAAACTAAGGATGTTATGTGATCCTATCTCGCCTACATTCTGTACTGATGGGCTCGGAGCCGATCCCTCGGCTCCAACTCGGCACGCTATGCTATAGAGCGAAGCCTCTTATTGGCTGAGCTATTTTCTATCCCAGGATGCACCACCACTAATCCCCCAGATCTCGTTTGCCGCTTGGTCTCATCTGGTCCCGATCGGTCTCATCTAGATCCTCCAAGATGTCTGATTCAGACATCGACAGGGTGCTCCTAAGACTTTTCCAGTCTCCTGTGTTCCAAAAGTTAGTTTCGGCTCCAGCCCATTCGGCTTCGGAGCCGATGGTCCACCCTGTAGTTATGGTTCCTCCTCCAACAGTCTCAACTTGGCTGAGCTAAGTACTGTTTTCTTTCTAAAGTTTCCTGTCAGGAAATCTCTTATTACCCAAAAAGCTGTTTTAACAGCTATTTTTGTCGTACGAGTGTGTTTTGGTACTTTTTGTTGTGAAAAATTGTGTGTTTGATTAAGGGAAAGGTTTCCCTTTTAAGTTAGAGGGGCCTTCCCCTATTATTCAGCTAGTATCTTTATTTTTTCAAGAAGGTCAAGTACCTGTTTAAGTTAGAGGGTCTTGGCCCTCCTTTTCAGTATTTTGTTCTTGTCTGATATTACATTGTATTGTGTCTTTAAAAAAAAAAAAAAAAAAAAGTTGTTGGTTAAAATGTTTCGTATTGTGGTAAATCTTCATATAGATAGTGCTACTTTCACTAGTTTTAGTCTTTGATAATACATTATGTCAAAAGAACATAGACCCTCCGGGTTCAAAAAGTGCACGAGGTGTGGTTATAAAATGTCTATAACCGATGACCACTCCTCGTGCGTATATTGTTTAGGCACCAAGCACATACAGGAGTCCTGTAGCGTGTGTCACGCCTTTTCATCTAGAGTCCTCCAAGAGAGGAAGAATAAATTAATATTGAAAGGGCTGATTAAACCCTCCTTTGAGGAGGCCTTATCTTCCTCTTCCTCTCCTATCAAAAAGAAGAAAAAAGCGTCTGCTCCGACCAGCCCGTCGGAACCGACTGCTAAGAAACCTAGGCAGGCTTCTCCATCGGCTCCATGGACTTCGGAGCCGAGGGCGGAACGGTCTGCCTCGATGCCTCCAGTCTCAACTCTTCTGGTTTCGGAGCCGAGGACTGGGGCATCGAGAGGCGGGTCACCTTCATCGGCTCCACTGATCTTGGAGCCGATGAGGGTTGCCGGCTCAGACTCTTCCCCTTCGGCGCCGAAGCCCTCCTCGGCACCGAGGGAAATTGTTTTGGGATCTCCCTCGGAACCGATATTGGTCGAGTCCATTCGGAGCCGGTCCCCTAGTCCTATGGAGCCGATGGAGAAGTCGGTTCGGACCCGATCGGTCTCATCTAGATCCTCCAAGATGTCTGATTCGGACATCGACAGGGTGCTCCTAAGACTTTTCCAGTCTCCTGTGTTCCAAAAGTTAGTTTCGGCTCCAGCCCATTCGGCTTCCGAGCCGATGGTTCACCCTGTAGTTATGGTTCCTCCTCCAACAGCCTCGGCACCGTTGGAGCCGGTGCTGGTGGAGCCGATGGAGGTTTTCGGGTCGGGCCCGACCCTTACTCCAACTCCGGCACTCGAGTCGGAGTTCGGTACGCGGACCTCCTCTGTCGGCCCCGGGGGGATGCTTCGGGACTGATGTTTTCGGTCCCAAGCCTTCCTCTCGGTGCGTCTGCTGCGGGGGTACCGTCTACCGTTGTGGCCACGGAGGTGGGACCTTCCCAGGATTCTGGTGGTCCGGCCTTCAGGGCCATGAGGAGTGCTTTAGCTACCTCCACGGTCTCTCCAGCACCTTCCCTGCATACGGAGACTGGGTCTTTGGCAGTCCCCCTGTCTTTAGACAGCAGAGCCCCGGGGCCTGAGGTCAACCCCACTGGGGGTTCCCCCCCTCCTGGAGGTCCCTCTGAAGCTTCTTCGGAGGAACCTCCAAGGAAAAGATCGTCCAAGAGGAAGCACGTTGACTCCCCCGATGAGTCTCTCACGTCAGACACTGATCTTGATGCAGAGGGGTCCCCTAAGTCGTCCTCAGATGTCTCCTTTGCAGACATCCTGGAAGCCCTCAAACAGCGAGGCGGCTGGCAATCCAAACCCCCTTCTGCTGACAAGTCTGTGTTCCTTAAGGCCTTCGGGGCTCAGCCCTCTGCCTCCTGGTTGTCTCCGCCCTTTGACGAGCTCCTAGATTTGATCTGTCGAAGGGCGTGGGAACACCCAGACTCTGTGGAACCGGTGCCTGCTCGCCCAAACAAGTTCCTGTCAGCACCCCCAGAAAAGGAGTTTTTGACGAAAGGTGTGGCTGTAGATGCCTTTGTGGTGGCATCTGCTACCCAGCAAGATGTAGCAGAGGCTTCGCCGTCCGTCCATCCTCCTAATAAGGAGTCTAGGAGCATGGATCGGTACGGTAAGCGCACCCTAAGTTCAGCGGCCTTTACTTTAAGGTCCCTGAACTATCTAATGCACTTCACCAGGTTTCAGAGGGATCTGATCAAGGAGCTTTCAGATACCCTCTTGGGTAACCTACCTGAGCAGCTGGCCCAGACAGTTGGCTCTCAGTTGGCTACGCTGTCATCTATATCAAACTCGTCCATGAGGCTCATTTCTTATGCGGCCGAAGGCGAGTAGAGCAGCAGTACAGGTATTGCTCTACGGAGGCAAGCCTGGCTCCGCCTGTGTCATTTTGCGGAAGCCTTCAAGTCTTCCTTTGCCGACGCCCCCTTTGATGGGTCCTCTTTGTTTGGACCCAAGGTAAAGGGCACATTGACCCGCTGTGAGCAAGAAGGTAAGACTTTGACTGCCGTAGGGGCACGATTTTCCACTCCCTTTCGGCCTTACCCCAAGGCTAAAAGAGGAGGGAAAATGTGGTTCCGTAGATCTCAGAAGTCTTATCCCTCACAGCAGGCCCTTCTAGAGGCAGAGGAGGGGGAAATTCTTCTGGAAGACGCCGTCCCAGAGGCGGCAGAGGCCCCCGCAACACTGGAGACCGCGAATCCTTTCGTGGCTCTTCAGCCTTTCACAGTCCCTGAGGGATTGCCCGACTGTGCAGCTCCGGAGCCAGTCGGGGGTCGTTTTTCGAGGCACCTAAAAGCCTGGGAAGGTATCACTCAGGACTGATGGGTGCTTCGAATTATCGCCGGAGGTTACGCCATCCCCTTTACTCACCCCCCACCTCAGTCCAAAAAAATCCCGGACCCGCCACCCAGTCAACGGGAAATTGCAGCCCTAGAAGTTTCAAAGCTGCTTCAAAAAGGAGTCATCCAACCGGTCCCCGCAGACCAGATCGGATTAGGGACTTACTCAAGATTCTTTTTGGTGCCAAAAAAGACCGGGGACTTGAGGCCCATTTTGGATCTCGGCATTCTAAATCGTTCAGTCAAAAAGTCCAAGTTCCAAATGGTCACCCTACAATCCATTCTCCCACTGCTGGAGAAAGGTGTTTGGATGTGCTCCGTAGATCTCAAGGACGCTTATTACCATATCATGGTACATAAAGCGTCCAGGAGACATCTGCGCTTCAGCCTAGGAGACAGTCATTTTCAGTTCCGCGCGCTGCCCTTTGGTCTCACCACAGCCCCCAGGGTGTTCACCAAATGTTTGGCGGTCGTGACTGCTCACCTGAGAAGTCTAGGATTCCAGGTGTTTCCGTATCTAGACGACTGGCTCCTAACTGCCACCTCCAAGCATCTACTATTGCGGAGCCTACAAGCCACAATATCACTGGGCACTTCCCTTGGAATCACCTTCAATTGGCCAAAGTCTGTGTTGCTGCCATCTCAACGCATAAGATTCATCGTAGTAGAGATACTCAAACCGAATGCGGGTCTATCTACCTACAGAAAGGATACAAACCATACAGGCTCAAGTTCGAGCCTTACTTCCCAGATCCAAAGCCCCAGCCAGAATGGTCCTGCAGCTATTGGGATCTATGTCCGCCACGGTTCTTCTAGTTCCCCTAACAAGGTTGCACATGAGAATTCTCCAGTGGCTTCTTTCAACACAGTGGTCCTTTCAGGATCTCCCTCTCAGTCACCTCATATGGATCACGGAAACCTGCAAACGGGACCTTCGCTGGTGGCTGGTGGCCTCAATCTGGATCAGGGGCGACCCTTTGTTCCACCTCCTCCTGTGGCCACTTTGACTACGGACGCCTCCCAGATGGGGTGGGGGGGGCATTCCCTGGGCAGGTCAGTCCAAGGCAAATGGCATTCGGAAGAGTCCCTACTTCATATCAACATCTTAGAAATGAGGCGGTGTTTCTGTCCCTACAAGCCCTTCACGATTACCTCCCTCAGGGCGTAATTGCCGTTCACTCCGACAACATGTCAGTAGTCTGGTACCTGAACAAGCAGGGAGGGACCAGATCCTACCCCCTTTGCAGAGAGGCCATGAGAGTTTGGGAATGGGCAGTGTCGACCAAACGATTTCTAGTGGCGACTCATATCCCTGGCAAGGCCAATGTGATAGCCGACAGACTGAGCAGAACTATCCTCTCTCCACACGAGTGGTCTCTGAACATTACGGTTGCAAATCAGATTTTCAGCAAATGGGGAATTCCTTGTTGCGACCTCTTCGCAACCCCGCTGAATGCGAAGTGCAAAAAGTTCTTCTCCCTCACTCCGGCTCCGGGGGAGAGCCCTATGGACGCACTAGCCCATCCGTGGCCCACCGGCTTGCTATATGCTTTTCCCCCAGTTCCCCTCCTTCCCAGAATGATCCAAAAGGCGTCTCACTTGGGGAGCAAAATGATCTTAGTTGCTCCTTACTGGCCTCGTCAGGTATGGTTCCCTTATCTTTGGAAATATGCACTAGACGGTCCATGGTTCCTGGATCAGATCCCAGACCTATTAGTTCATCAGTCGGGACTACTCCACCAGTCCCTCCACACCTTGAAATTAACAGCTTGGCTCCTCCTCTTCCGACTATAGTCAGGAATCATACCTTAGACCCGGAAGTTGTACATATCTCATCTTCGGCCCACAAGTCTGCCACTAAGAAATTGTATTCTAGCAAATGGAAGAGATTTGCTATTTGGGCTCAACTCCAGGGTCTGGATCCCATCACTATTCCCGTATCAGACGTCCTGAAATTTCTAACTTCCCTATTCAATCAAGGTTCTTCAGTCTCTACCATCGAGGTTCAATTGGCAGCTATTTCCAATTTTCACGAGTCTATAAACCCACCTTTAATGAGCAACAGATTGTGCAAGACCTTCATGAAAGGTGCTGCGCTTTTACGACCTCCGATTTCTCATCCTGCTCCTCCATGGGATCTCGATGTGGTGTTACGTGCCTTAACTTCCTCCCCCTTCGAACCGGCAGCAACATGCGATTTGAAATTTCTATCGTGGAAAACTGCCTTTCTGGTTGCGATTACTTCTGCCAGAAGGGTTTCAGAGCTTCAAGCTTTGTCTGTAAAACCTCCGTACCTGGTTTTTCACAAAGACAGAGTATCTCTCAGGCCAAATCCATCCTTTGTCCGTAAGGTTTGTTCCAGTTTTTGCCTACAACAGTCATTAGAACTTCCAGTTTTCTTTCCAAAGTACTCAAACAAAGCGGAATACATATTCCACACATTAGATGTCCACAGGCAATTGCGTTTTTATTTAGATAGGACCAAACAAACAAGGAAAGCAGATCAATTGTTTGTATCCTTTTCGGATAATAAATTGGGCAAAGCCGTCACAAAGGTCACTATTGCCAAATGGATCAGGGACTGTATTACTCAAGCTTATTCCTCTTCTAATAAAGAGCTTACGACCTCTGTCAAAGCTCATTCTACAAGAGCTATGGCTACTTCAGTAGCATTCCATTCTAAGCTTGCCATTAGTGACATGTGTGCTGCAGCTACGTGGTCTTCCCCACACACTTTCATTTCTCACTACAAATTGGATGTGGCATCTCGGGGGCGAGCTTCATTTGGTTCCACAGTGCTCAGGAGTGTTTTCCAGTGAGCCACTCAGGATTTAGGTGCTAGGGACGCTGTCCCATCAGTACAGAATGTAGGCGAGATAGGATCACATAACATCTTTAAGTTATGTACTTACCATAACTTTAGATGTTTGGGATCTATCTCGCCTATATTCCCAATAACCCACCCTCCTTCCCCCTTCCTTGGAGATCAGAAGAGATCAGAAGGTCCGAATCCTGTTTCATCTTGAAACATCTGGCAATGTTATATAAACAAGTTATGTATGTGTGCATGAATGCGGACAAACAAGATCTGGGGGATTAGTGGTGGTGCATCCTGGGATAGAAAATAGCTCAGCTAATAAGAGGCTTCGCTCTATAGCATAGCGTGCCGAGTCGGGGCCGAGGGATCGGCTCCGAGCCCATCAGTACAGAATGTAGGCGAGATGGATCCCAAACATCTAAAGTTATGGTAAGTACATAACTAAAAGTTTGCCTTAGTTGGTGTTAACAGGATGCGTAGTAAACTGTGAATGCTGCACTAGGGAAGACAAAACACAAAGGCATGTATGGTTTTTCACTTTAATGCCCTCCCCTAGCAGGTATTAATCAGTTTCCTTAATGGTATTTTGCATTTAAGGCTTCCAAGAACACAAATGCCAGCCTTTGAATGTAAACTTTTGTCTGTCTTTGAACCAGCAGATACAGTGGACTTTAGTACCCTTCATGGAAATCTTTTCTTGATGGTAACCACTACAGGGACGGAAGATGTCTGTTTAAACTTTCATAGTGTTTTATAATGAGAGCATGTCATTAAAGTCTTATGCCAAAGGAGTTACAGTTTCTGCCAAGGTTTTACTGTAGCTATCAGTGTGCTGGATAAGGTTTATTTTATATATTAAATGTTCATAGTTAAGGTACTGTACAAAACAACCCATTTTTTTAAGAAAATGTAGCCAACCTTTTGACTCCTTCATGAAAGGAGGGAGAAGATTGTCTGTTACAAAGCAGACATTGTAAAAGTGGTTAGGCATTCATATATTTGCCTTTTGTTGCATGTACAGCAAGCACTTTACAGACCTGGTCAGGGGAGACTACCTGTACCATATAGCAAATGTGTGTGTGTGCATGTGCACACACATATGTGTATATATATATATATATCTATGGTTCCACTTCTAACCATCAAAATTTCAAAACTTCGAAATTCTGATCGAGACCAGAACATCGAATTTTGAAACATCGAAGGTTAGAAGTGTAACCAATAAAAAGAAAAATACATTTTAACAATTGTATGCAGGGGGGGCTTTTCCCCCCTGTGCCCCCCACACCCCCCTACTTTAATATTCCAACTCCAAGACCACACTACAGTGGAGTAAATGGAAATCTCCAGTTTAGCGCCTTATGCAGAAGCACTAAACGGGAGATTTTCCGTACCCTGTCTGTAGTGCCATCACACAGATGGCACATAGATACACAATATGCAGGGCACCACCTTGGTGCCCAGCAAAAACAAAAACATTCCCCCACCTACACTTACTTTTTTCTTCCCCTTCAAACCTTCAATGTTTTAAAACTCTATGTTCTGGTCTTGATGATCTGAACTTTGATGTTTTTAAATGTTCGATGGTTTGAAGGGGAACCATATATATATATATATATATATATATATATATATATATATATATATATATATATATATATATATATATACACATATACATACATACACACACACACACACACACACACACACACACACACACACACACGCACACGCACACTTTTTTTGGTCTATGTCATAAGACTGAAAGCTCGAAAGACTGAAAACCAAAATGTCTAAAACTCAGAATATCTAACATGGTTATTTGCACCTTCTCCACTGTTGTGCATTCTCAACATTGGTATATATAATTAGCAGGGGGTATATGGGGTGCAGGGGGCTTGCCCCCTACATTAAAAATGCTTTTGATCTTTTAGCATAGATCTAGATGCATGTGTGTATATATATGTGTGTGTGTGTGGGTTCATGTCAAACCAGCGACATGCTACAATAACGAAAGTCACTACATCGAAATGAAACCATAGACAGGTCAAAACATCGACAGTACATTTATACGCAAGTACAGTGCTAACAAGGGGGAAGTAAAGGATATGATATGATACTGTACCCATACTACTTCCCCCACCTGTGTGTTTATATATATATATATATATATATATATATATATATATATATATATAGAGAGAGAGAGAGAGAGCAGGCAGTAACTTGGATTACTCTCTATATTTGTTAAGCACTACAAGCCACAGGACTGAGTCATAAAGAAAGAACAGGTTTAGCACAGTTCGTTGGGGGACCTTTAACTAACGACCATCCACTGGTGAATTTTGAAAATTCTGCTCGGATACTATGCTTTACAACTACACTGATCTTCCTGAAGATAGTTACATGAGGTACTCAGTGTAATACTATATTTTCAACTAGCATTAAAGCCATGTTTTCTTTACACAATACAGTGTTGTATGACTTTGTGATTAATATAAACATAGTCTAAGAAAATAACTAAAACTCCGATCTACACAGCTGAAAATGAAGTAGTAGACTGAGTATCTGTGAAAGCACTTACCTTTTATTTTACATTTTCTGTGTTATTGAAGGTTATAGCTCATTTTCAGCCATGTTGATCGGAGTATTTTGTTTTGTATTACTCCAACCTTTATCGAGTGGCTTTGAGTTTTGTTTTGTAATATAAACATATATCTATTATATATTTTTGTCCAAGTCCTTGAAGGACAATTTGTAGGTAGGTGCTTAGCAATGATCACTGATAGCAGCCCTGTGCCACTGCTTAAAATGATATTAGAAATGGCCTTTGTGGGACAAGAAGAGATTAGGAAGAAATTGCCAAATCAGTGCACCCTTACTTGTGGGTAAACTAAAATGTTCACTGCTGCAGTACTTTCACTCTCAAAGATCTGCTGTTATGATGATTAACAAGTATACTTCTCAAATTTGTCACCTATGTCAGTTAGATTTTAAAAATTGTATAGATTGTATATACATTGTTAATCTGAAAAGTGCTTGTGGTTTTATCAAGTAACAAAATGTAAAAGTGGACTTAAGTTGTGTTGCTTTCTTTGCTCAGTCTTTAGAAACCTAGCATTTGTATATTATGAGCACTCGCTCTGCAAGTTGATCTAAACATTTAGGATGTCTATAGTTCTTCCATGTATTTGACATATCACCTGTGCGTAAGAAACAGCAACTTTCATTTAGTATATTTAACATCATATAAACAAAAATAATGTAGTTGTAATTTGCAAAGGTATCCTCATATTGACAACACTTTGTGTAGTTGCATTAACAAAATGTTACAACCCCTTTTTAGTTTTCATTTTGCATGACTCAAATGATATCATTTTTGATAGGGAACCTTTAAAGCCATAATGAACAACACTGAACTAATCAGCCTGTTAGAAGTGTTCATTAGTTGTGCTTTTTTGTGTGCCCTCTACTGATTTAGCTGACACTGACATTGTCTGCTTTTTTTTCCTGTCTGTCTGTCTGTTCCCTGTTTCATGTTAGATCCTCCTACTACCACAGCCCCACCACCTACAACACCTCTGCCTCACTCAACTTTTGGCATCACAGGCTTAGCTTCAGCAACTAAATGGGTACAGCACCCAGTGACTACCTTGGCAACTGCTCAGGATGAGCTTTTGGGTACCATCATCGGTGGCGCAGTGGGCGGGGCCTTGTTTCTCATATTAATGATCATTCTGGTAGTATTGTACTTTATGCGAAAGAGGCGCACATTCCGTGGAGATTACTACACCAAACAGTACATTGGACCTTCCGATATGCAGAAAGAGTCTCAGATAGATGTCCTCCAACATCATGAACTTGATACTTACACAGACACAGGGAAGAATGATCTTAAACATCCATCTAATAATATAAACTATCAGGACTACTCAGAAGATGTTAAAAAGCCCAACTGGAATAACGTTGACATGAACCATAGATACACAGAAGGGGTGGAGATTCCAGTAGACTATTTTGAAGATGTTAAAGTGCCTTTAGGACACAAATATATACATGATGACTATTTTGAAGACAATGAAGATGACTTAGTGTCGCATTTTGATGGTTCTGTAATTTCCCGAAGGGAGTGGTATGTGTAGTTATCACTCTAAGAAGGGAGAAAAACTTTATATAGACTGTTTTGCCTTCTCTCACAGTGCTTTACCCCTGTACAGTAAGTGTAATGTCCTGGAAAGATACAGAATTCTCAAGGAGTTGAAGGGATTATTATTTTTTTATTTTTTTGCAGGAGGTTGGGAGTAGAATTGCGGAAGGAGGTAGAGCAGACTGTGGTAACACTAAGTGCTGTCATAGAAGTGTGCAACAAATTCTAACCTCATTTTCTTTACATCATCCATTTGTCTGATGTGTTAAACTCTGAGTAGTTGTCTTACACTATCCTTATTGTTGTTTCTTTAGCACCGTATACATCCCAGGGTGTGGGTATTTATGACAGCGGCAGTGTACAATACAAATGCTGCAGGTCTCAAACTAAAGTACTGTGCAGCATGATTGAATGCACTTACTGCATTGGTCATAGACTGTAGTATCACAAACTGAGATGCTTTATATTGTATAAAAACAGTGCTGCAAAATTGTTAAAACTCCCTTAAAATAAGGAGAGAAAATTTGTTAAAATGTCTTTATTTATTGCATTGTTGGATTCTGCAATCCTTTATGCACTTAGAAGGGATGCTGCCATTTTTCATCATGTTAGCTTTTACAACATGTAAATGTTATAGCTTCGTGTCTTTGTAAGATGTTTACACGTTGATTTTTCATCTGCTGTGCCATTGTTTGTTCGTAAAACCGATACATCTTTAATGTGGCAGACTGTGTTTAAGTATGGAGTTTAAACATTTTGCCACAATTATAGCTCTTGATGTATTATGGCATAACTAATCAAACATTGAATGTTGAATTTTGTGCCATCCCTGGGCTTCTTCCTTGGTGCATAACTGTTGTGCAGCTTCAGAAGGTTAGTTCTCATTTTTTTTTTTAATTGAAATGTAATTTTTATATATAGTTGTGCTGCGTTTGGCTTCGTTTAAGTACCTGTTGTAGGATTGTTATCACTGAATTGATGCTAGTTTGCAACCAAGCCTACTGGAAATTCTGGAGAGGTGCTGTAGAGTTAACCATTTTATTTCTTTAAACAGATCAAGATGAGGCAAAAACCTTTAACCTCTGTCTGATTTTATGAAGCAGATGTCATAACACGGTCAGGAACAGTTTTCTATTTGGAACAGAACAAGTTATTACAGTTAATAGCTTAAAAAAGTGTGTTTTGATATGCACATTTCTGTTGAACTTTTTTTTTTTTTTTTTTTTTTTTACATTGATGTGAACAGTGTGATAGAAATATTACACATTTTCTTTTGAGTTACAATTGTTCATTCTCAAGCTTTAGAAGTCGGACTTCTGAAACATTTTGAAATTCAATATGTGGATGGAATGTATGCATAAATATACATAGCAAACCATCTATTTAATTATTTAGAAGTTTTATACCAACTTGGCCATAATTTGAGGCGTCAGTCAGCATTTCCCTTTTCCGAGTATGTGTGCAGGAATTATTTTTGCTTTGTTTTAAGATTATTAATAAATTTGGGTACTTATTGTTGGGTCTTAAGTACGAATTTCAAATAGATAATATTCATTCATTGGGCAAACTTGTATGATTTTAGAAATTGAGTATTTGGAATTTTGCTGCTGTTGGGGATTATTGCCTGCATAAGGCCACATATTTCAAGCTGCGGTTATGCACTATTTAGGATGACTCCATCTTTTCCCAGTTAGAACTGGAAGATAAATATTATGTATATGTGGATGTTGATAGGCCATTACTCTCCAGTTCTTTACGTCCTCAGTATTTAAGGTGTGCTCAAGAAGATGGTTGCTGTTGTCTTCAATTAGTCTGACTATATTTCTGTAAGTATACCTGTATGTTACTCCAAATAAGTTCTGTTTTGCTTTCATGAATTCAGAACTAAAAGTTATGTAGGAGAACTGGAGTATGTGTACGCACCTACACAGTTTGTATTTGCTATCCAAACCTGTTTGGTACTGTTGTTTTGAATTTAGGCAGAGCTTTTTTATAGGCTAGAAAACTATATAAATTATTGTCTTAAGCATATTGAAAGCTACAGAGATGGAGAGGAGTTAAGAATAAGCTTTTCCCTGGCCATCAGCTTCATAAAGTCATGCATGTGTAGAAGCAGGAGCTAGCCTTTTGTTATTCAGTGTGCAGGCACAGGTTCAGAGGAGGGGATCCCCCTGCAGTGCTGGTAGATTGCCTGATAAGGCCCAAAGTAAATGAAAATAGCAGTGTCTTCTACTGTGGCATTTTGTGGGAGTCCCTTTGCATTATTGTAACTGTTTTGACTTTGTGCTTTGTTGTTCTCTCTAAGCGCTGGCAATAGAAGCAGTTTTATAAGAAACCACAAATTATTAATCACAGAAAGCATTTAGTTTTATGACGTGACACATAAGGAGAGTCAACATTCAAGTATGAACACTCCTGAGAAGGTTAAAATAGTATTCATATGCTAAGTCTAAGAGACTGTAAGCTTAACATGCTGTGCATCTGTGGTTTTGCAAGAGCTGCAGCTTTGGAATTACTAATGTTTAAGACTGAATGGGTTTTGTGAAGAATATGAAACCATTTTGAATGTCTGTCTGCATTTTATATTTTTGTTTGTTTTACTGTATAGTTGATTCTTAAGTCTGTATTCTCCCTTTTAGCCTTGCTGGGGGTGTGATGGTCAGGACCTGCTAACCTTAGGAAGAAAGGCAGTGGCTGAAAATAATGGCCTTTATGTAGCAGTTCTACCCATCCACCCATCTTAGAAATGCCTAAAATAAAAACCTCCAGTGAGTCAGTAGACCTTGATTGCACTTTAGTGGTTTAAGTCTTGGAAGACTGTCCTGCATCTTAAGTTACACTGGAGATTACCAAGGACTCCATTGTGAAGATGATGTGGTATCATTCTTACCTTCAGTTTTTGTGCATCCTTCCATCTTTTAATGCAGCTTTGATTTCCTCACCTAACACAAATTAAATTACCCTTTTGAATGTTTTTTTGGTGTTTCTCAGCTTTATCAAACATAAGACCTACAGTTTGTCTTGTACTGGTGCAATGAATCCCAGAATGTAAAGCAGAATTTCCCTGGGTTTCTGAAGTCGATTACTAGAAATGACAACAGTGTCACACTATACTTTAATTGCACTATGAGATACTTTTGGAAATTATTTTTTAATTTGCTCCTCAGAAGAGAGTGGATCTTTTACTCCTTTTTGCTTCAGATGTATAGGTGTTTCTGGTTGTAGGGATAGACCTTTCTGAAAAGGAGACTGGTGTGTTTCTCCTTTGCAGATGGCATCCGTGAAAAAATCCTTTACACACATCCCCTTTGTAAAAGATTAATTTTTCTGCATTGACTTCCCCTTCTGTTCACATAGTAGGCCCTTTTCAAGCCATTTAAGAGTCATTGCATTAAAAGTCTTGGGCACTTGGAGATCATATCTCAAGCATGATCAGAGAATGGGCATAGTTGTCATCCATGATACTGACAGTAACCAAGCACTGTTGCTTGAACCTTTCTTTTAGACGTAGAACCTAATTACAGGCCTCCTCTGATAGTATTTGGCCTGTCACTTTATTCAATCAGTAATCCTGTTTGTTTTTACTTTTCCCTGATTGTTGTTTTTCTTTTGGCTTTTATCAGTTAGGGGTCGCCACAGTGGAACTCCGGTCCGCTAATAATTGGCAGTAGATTTTTACGGTGTCGAGGTACCAGCTCGACGCTCAACCTTCAACGAAGGCATGCCCATTCATGCATGTCTTTCGAACACTACTCGACCGCGGGGAGGACATGCAGACTCCACACAGAAGGCGCTCCAGCCGAGAATCGAACAGTGTTTTTTTTTAATATTGCATTGTAGTTTATGGTCATTGGTGAAACTTCCTTGCTTAAGATCACAAAGACCTTATTTTGTTTTTTCGTGCTAGTAAGGTTGACATTGTATGTCTTACTTTAAGCCACAGTTACTCTGGCATTTAATGGCTGTAGATGTGCACTGAATAAGGATTGCAAGGCCATACATTTTGCATGGGGTTACTGGTAGTGCTATATAATGGTATCAGTAGAGTTATCCTTCCAGTTGCTAAAAAGAAATGGAAAAAGTAATTTCACTTCAGCTGTCATCATTCAGTCCACTAGATATTGCTGTATTAAATTTCAGTATGGATCATGCTTCCAGTTGGTCTTAGTGGCCTTTCGCTGTTTTTATGTACTTTCCAGCAAAGAGTAGACAAGTAAGTTTCATAATGTTATTAATGAGGGTTCTAGCATATTGCTTTGTAGATGTTTTTCTTCCTTTTCCACAATTCTAGGTACTTTTTGCCACATTTTCTCTCTAGGATCCATAACGCTTGTTGGTGACAAAGCATTCTTAAAGTGCTTTGTTAACACTGTGGTACTACATCGCAGCATCTGATGATTCAAGCCTTGCAATGCTTTTTCCCCAGAGTCTACCAGTATTTATTTGGGTCTTTGTTTCAAAAGCTTTGTAAACTTTTTTTTTTTTAAACCATGACTCAAATTTTCCCTGGTGACATTGTCAGGCAGGGTTCCATAGACTTTAATGTATGTGTGTCTGCACCAGTGCAGTAATCATCTATGAATCCATCTTAAGTTTTTCATGAGTTGATTTCACTGAGGCTGAAGATCACCCTTACTCAATGGCATTAATGCGGGCTTTTGTCTTTTTTTCCCACATTCTGGAGTAAAAAAAATGCAGATAGAATTAAGATCCTAATCGCTTCCTTCACCAGATACAGTGGTGCAGGAGGTAAGTCAAGCTAGTGTGGCAAACACTTTAACAGACTTGATTGTAATATATGGTTGAAAATAAATATGGTGGTGCCCCTTTCTGCTGTTCTGATTACTACTTTTTGTTATTAACTTGTTTTAGGTCTGCTGCTTTGACTTTCTGTAATTTACATTTGGTCTTG
Organism: Protopterus annectens; assembly: GCF_019279795.1. NCBI lineage: Eukaryota > Metazoa > Chordata > Ceratodontiformes > Protopteridae > Protopterus > Protopterus annectens. The sequence continues at coordinate 935,123,236 of NC_056735.1, read as the reverse complement.
AGAATGCTTTCTAAACTATAGACAGTCATAAGTACCTTGGTGGTATGATTACATTAGGAAAGCCTGTTTTTCTTTGGAATGGATGTATGCCTTTCACCCTCTTTATACATCAGCAGTTCACTGTGGCATACATAAGTCATGATTCTCATCCTCTTAAAAAAAAATTTCAAGTTTTTATCACTTGCATTCTTGTTCTGTGTCATAAAAATGCAGATTCCATAGACGTTGTCTCTCTAAAATCTAACTGTGCCTGTCTTGCTTGGTTATCTCAATAAAAAATGATTTATACTTTTTCTAAACAGTGTTTATTAGTGAAGCATCAGTAACAGGATACATTTAGAGGATTAATACCGTTTTGCTCTAACTTTTGTCTTTTTTTCATAATGTTGAGTTTGTCTCCACGGTGTCTTGTTGAGTTGTCTTTTTTTAGTGGCATTTTACATATATTTCTAGTAATAGCTTCACTTTGCATGGATGGTGAACATTTTTAATTGAAACTGTTAGAAGGGGGAAAGGCTTTTGTCAACTAAAAATGAGTATACATCCATTTACTCACTAGCCAGTTAAGGGTCACAGGAGAGACTGTGTTTATCCTGCCACTCCGTGGGTACAGCATATTTGTCGCCAGTGTGTTGTGTGACACACACCTAATGCATACCAAAGGGCATTGCGGAAGATTGACATTTCACCCTCCTTACAGGTTTTGGATACGAGCAGAGACCAGATCACCTGGTGAAAACTCCATGCATATGGGGGTGGGGTTATACCATACAATGGCATCTCAACTAAGAACAAGCTGCATAACAAGTGTGCTGAGGCAACAACAAACACCACCACCACTGTGCGTCCCTTTTTAAATGGGTTAAGAGCTTAATTATTTATATAATGTGATTGGTTGAGCATTTTCTGAATGTATTTTATATGAGAGATTTCAATGAGTTTTGTACTTGTAAAGACAATGAGCCATTATATACCAAAATGTAATAAAGAAACAGATTTTATTTTGTTTTTTTTTGTTTTTTTACACAGTTGCAGTTTTGTCCCTTAATTGTGTAATCACAGTTTGCATTGATGTTGAATGTCCGCAGTAATTATCTGCCTGGGACCTTACAACTGGGGAGGTTGGAAGTAACTTATGGTATTCACTGACAGATCTGATTTTGGAGAATATCTTTCAAAAGAAATTTCAGTCTGTCTTTCCATACTTCATTTAGCCTGAGTGTACGCTTTCTTGTTCTGGTATCCTAGGCAGGTTGGCAGTATTTTTTAATGGTTGTTCTGTTAAGCCGTTTAGTATAATTGTCATTTGCTTGAATTCTGTGAAAGTAATGCTCTAAACAGTCTTGAGTCTATATATGTATGGTAATTGTATGATTTCTGACACTCCTGCACTTGTTTTATCACTAAACATTCATCAAAATAGTGTCCCAAGTACATACTGCAACAGTTTCTGTCCAAGATGTAAGACTTTGCTTTAAGTAATTTTTGCCATGGAAATCACAAATTAAGCAAATGAAAATTGCAGCAGTAGTAAGATTCAGATTTATATTTTTCAGGTCTTAAAGTGGAAGTTGTAACTGGAGAGTGCGCATGCATGTGTACGCATGTATTCTCATTCAACAGCTGCGTGGTCCCTCCACATCTGTGCATTTTATGAGCATGGCATTTTAAAAACTTTTATCAGTGATTTTCTGTACTCTTGTTGCACCATGCACAGTCAAGCTTTGTGCAGCCTAACCAAGACCATGGTTCTCATAATGAATAAAATTGTGTGTGTGTGTGTGTGTGTGTGTGTCTGCGCAGAGTTGAGCACAGCCAAAAGTTGTATAAGCACAGATCTTTGTTCAGAAGTTATTCCCCCTCCCCTCAGTTTAGAAAACCAGGCCCTTGGCTGCAACCACCACATTCTGCTCTATGATCCTTAAGAGATTTATATGTTCAGTATGCAGCAAATTGAGGTTTACCCATTGTAGCAAAGTTGAGATGCCATACACAGGGTTCGTTGTTGAATGACAAGTATGTTGAAGTGTAGACCTTGAAGCAATCTGAGGTCTTGCTAGTTCCTGCTAATATGGTGTGACCAGAAAATATTCAAATGTGGGAAGTTTTGTGGCACTACATTTCATTTGTAATAGTTAAAATGTAAGTCATTTTAAAATTACCTTTTTTAGTGATAAATATGTCCGTCTGTGATTTATAGAAGGAGGTGAGGTTGTCTGCATGTGCTGACAGTAGTCTTACATGCTGACAGAATACTTTGTACCCCAGGGAATGATAAAGATTAATTTATTTGCACTGCATGTGACAATGAAAGAGGTGAAGAAAGTGTATAGCAGCAGAAGCTGAATCTTATTGTGGGGTTCTTACCCTGGGTTGCTATATTAAAGGCCATTTGCTTGTACCTATTGTACCAAATGCCTAGGATGGAACTTTATTTTGACATAATAGTTTAAAATGTTAGTTTTATGGTGCATGGTGCAGCTGTCTGCTGAACATACTAAGCAGTTGAATTCTGTCCTCACAACTACCCCATCCAGTCCTGCAGGTGAAATCTGCAGTGAACTTAAAAGTGCCAGGAAAAAGGTGATGGGTCACTGTGTTCATCTGGTTGTGTAACACGAGATCTGATGTCAGTTCAATCTTAATCAACCTGTGGATTTCATTTCCATCCTCTGAACCAACTCTGCTGTTAACGAGCGAAAGCTTTCGAACGGGAGCTTCTCCTACCCTCCCCATAATGCCTCACTCCCCCCAATACCTCAGATCTCATTTGCCACCCATCATGAATCCGTTCTGAGCCCAGAAGTCACGCATGGTTGACCATTTGTTCTCCCCACTCCCATCACCACACTGCCCATGGATGCCTCCCAGCTGGAGGGGGGGGGGGCATTACCTGAGACGGACAGTTCAAGGCATGTGGACTGTCCAGGAGACCAACCTGCATGTCAGTGTTCTAGAGATGATAGTGCTTCTACCATTGCAAGCACTCCAGTCCCTTCTTTCTCTAGGGACAGTTGTGATTCAGACAATATGTCAGTTGGGTGGTACATCAACAAACAAGGTGGGACTAAGTCTTTACCCCGTATGTCAAGAAGTAGTGAGAGTGTGGCAGTGGGTTCTACCTACCAACTACTTTCTAATTGCAATGAACATTTTGGGGGTACACAGCATATGGCGGACAGGCTCAGCAGAGTTTTTTATTGATGCCTCACGAGTGATCTCTGAATCAGTCAGTGGCAAACAAGGTTTTCCTCAAATGGGTCATTCTTGCTGCAAACTTTTTGCCTCTCCCCTTAGCACAAATGCAGCAGGTACTTTACCCTGATCTCTGCACAGGGACAATCACCAATAGGTGCTCTAGTCCATGCTTGGGCCCCCACCGGTCTACTTTATGCTCTCCCACCTCCAGAAAGCAAGCAGGTTGAAGAGCAAAGTGATCCTCATTGCTCCCTTCTGGCCTCGGTCTGGTTCACCTTTCTGTGGTCTCGTCTGATTTGCCTGCTGTGGACGCTGGAGCCTTTTCCAGATATCCTGTCTCACCTCCTAGAGCACCCCATCTGGATCTCCACAACTTGAAATTAACCGAATGGATTCTGAAGATGGCTAGACATTCCAGGCTTTCTTTCGTATTTCAGAAGATTTTAATTTCTTCTTATAAGACCTGTAGTAGGAAAATTTATAAAAGTAAGTGGAAAAGGTTTTCCATATGAGCCCAACAGCACCACATTGACCCTCTCACAGCTCCCATTTCAACAGTGCTGGTATGTTTCATTCCGGGGCCAGTTTTTCTACTGTCAAAGTTCATTTGTTAGCCATCTCTAATCTCCATATTGGAGAAAATTTTGGATCCTTGGCTTCTTCTAGTCTATGAAGAGCTTTTCTTAGAGGTACTTTTCTACTACATCCCCCTATCAAAGACCCTACCCCTCAGTGGAACTTACTAAAGTTCTCCAAGCACTGGTCTTACTTACCTCCCTTTGAACTGGCTGCAAAGATGGATTTAAATTTCTTGTCCTGGAAAATAGCCCTTTTAGTGGCCATTATTTCTGCCAAGAGTATTTCAGCTTCAGGCATCATCTTCCAAATCCCCCTACCTTATTTTTCATAAAGACAGAGTAGTCGTACATACTGATCTCTCTTTCATTCCCCAAGGTTGATACAGAAAGTACTATTAATCAATCCATCAATCTTCCTGTGTTCTTCCCATATTTTCAGAATAAGGAAGAATGTATGCTGCACCTCTTTGACGTTCACAGACAATTGCACTTCTATCTGGATAGAACCAAATTTTTCAAAAAGCTGACCAACTTTGGCTTTCTACAACTCCAAAAAGGGGAAAGTGATTACTTGTCAAAGCTAACTTAGCTAGATGGTTGCGGGACTGTATCTTTTATACTCCTCTAAGAATGTTTCCTTACCTAGGCAAGTCAAAGCTCATTCCACAATGTCCATAGCCATGTCTAGGGTCTCTTTGGAAGACATTTGTGCAGCGGCTTTGTGGGCAGATTCTCACACCTTTATCTCGCATTACAGATGTAATATCTCCAGGAATAGGGCTGCTTTTGGCTCTGCAGTGCTCCAGAATATCCTTCCATGAAGGCCACCCAGATCTATGTAGCTGGGGACTCTATTGAGGTTGATGAAGACTGAACACACAGCATCAGATGAAGAAGTTATGTACTCACCATAATGTTCCATCTGTGTTGTCTGCATCAGTCTTCATCAGCCTTCCCACCCTCCTTCCCCCTCTCCTTCCCCCTCTCCTTGTATCTGAAGGACCTAATGGATAGTGTTAGAAACACGTCTGATCTGCTGAGCATCCTGTAAGCTTTCTATTTTTAAAATGTGTACTCTCTCCTAAAAAAAAAAAAAAAAAAAGCGGCACCAAACTCAATATGGGGTATCTGGGGGGAGCAAGGTATTATAGGTAGGTAGTAGGAGCTCTAGTTCGGAATCTTAGCTTGCCAACTGTTCCGAGGACAGAACCGTAATCCACAGGTTGATGACTGAAGCAGACAACACACATGGAACATTATGGTGAGCGCGCAACTTCTTTTTATGTTGGCTAGCTAGGCATTTTGTGCAAATGCCAAAACATTTATGTTTTAAAGTATGGAAATGTCTGTGTAGTAATTTTAAAATTGCTGGTAATTTAATTTTAGTTATAAAATGGTTAACAGGTTTTGACCATTTTAGCATTAGAATGTTTGTGTAGATAGCGTCAGTGTGTTTTTTTTTGTAACAATCCAATGCCATTTTCTTACATAAGTTTGTATTAATTTTTTTCACAGAGCTAAACATTGATAGTTAAGCAAATATGCACTGATTCTGCAGCAGTAAAACCTTTGTTTTTGTGTTAAAACCTTACAGCTGTACTGACATCTGTACCGTTATTGTCCTGGGTCTAGTAAGTTCTCATGGGAGAAAGACGTTTTATTATCTGTGCTGTAGTTTCAACTTTCCTGACAGTGCATTAAAATATACAAAAGCTGACCTCTCATACTTCTGTTGTATCAGTGGTGGGAAGATTTCAATGTTTCAGTCACTCCTTTTCAGTGTATAGTACAATGCATGGTACCTTTCTTTTACTTACTGCTTGATTACGGTCTAGTCTAAATTTGGAAGGATTTCTTTACATGGTTACGGGGTGGGTTAGTGGGCCATTCCTACTTTTATTTCTCATTGTCTAACTGGAGTCCATGTTTAAAAGATGTTTTATTATTTTGTAATATTTAGGGAAGCAACATTAGTTTTAAGCCTTAAGCAGTAGATCTGTCACTGTAACAGCAGGAAATGTGATGCAGAATATTTTATTGTTGTACAAGTACCGGTGCTAAAAGCATGTCTTTCAGCTGTAACCTTATGCTGTTCTGTATTTATATCATTTCTTTTGCTGGGTGTCATATTTTTGCCAAAGATCTAAAAATATAGTCAAGGATCTGATGGCTGGTAAGAATGTACACTGCTTCATGTGATGTTTAATCCTTGCAGAGTTCTGAGTGTGGTATTTGCATACGTAATTTAAGGCATTATTTGGCCAAAGTAACACCTCTGCTGCTTAGTCATACCATATGTATTATTTTTGTGTTTGAAATGCCTTTGTGTATGTGTTATGTATGTCATATGGATCCACTATGAAATACTGGCTTTCTGAAAGCCAATGCTTCAACAGAAGGAAGAAAATGCCAGGATACCAAGTGGGAGAAAAACATTTCTCTTGTTTATTGAAGCTGGCAAGCCCCCCCCCCCCGCACCTGCAGTATGGGGGGGCAAGCCCCCCATACCCCTGAACTTATATATGCCATCTCTGAGGTCACACTTATTCCAAGAGGGGAGAAATCTCCAATGAAAGAGAATCATTGCTGGCACACAATTAGACACTCTTCTGTCAATTTCCTATGAAGAAAAGCATTTAGCCTTGCTGTTTTTTTTTTTTTTTTTTTCTGAGAGCTACTTAAGTTCAAGGAATTTCTCCTCGAGATTATGTAGGAAAGCCATGTAATATACAAAGGTATATACACTCAGTCGGTTTTTCCTTTTCTGCAGTTTAGTGTAGTAACAAAGTTTTCTTGGTTATTGCCATTTGTACTGTACTGGAAAACTATTTGCATACACTTGAAAAAGCATCTTTTCACTTACTAATGTGCTACCAAATGTGACTCTCTCTTAGTTCAAATGTATGAAATTATTTTGTTCACAATTTGGAGATTACCTAAATATCCACATGTGCTGTCAAAGATGACTTTCAATAAGAAATGAATGGAAAAAAAAGAAATTAATTGTACTTCAACGCGTTTAGCAGGCCAGGTTTCATAAAGCACTTTTTCAGATTTAAAGCAGAGTATGGGAATATTCATTAGTTAGTGAAATAGGAAGAGCAAAGTAAATTAGAAAATTAGGTAAAAATATGAAAAGATACATTTACTGGTTATATGCATTTCCACATTTGTAAATGATAATCTAAAAATGTAACAGGTATAACAAATCAGAAAATGAAACAGAAAATACTCTTGTTCGATGCTGTTTCGACTGAAATGGAAAATTTAGAAAGGTAGTATGTAAGCCGTGTGCTGACCAGAGAATCATACCTTTCATAGGTGTATACGAGGCTAACTACCACTAGGGCCCTTTTAAACCTAGCAGTGCATCCCTAATGTGACCCACAAATATTCCAAGTTTCCCTGATTTTCTTCATCTTTCAACCCTGTTCCTCTTAAAATGTTTGATTTTTATGGTAAATCAATGAGGATTAGACAGTCAATGCCAGACATCAAAGTTTCACACTTTGTTTAGGAAAATGCATGCCATTGCAAAACCTGGTGCTGTATTGACTTGTAAGTTGGAATATTAAAAAAAATGTCCCTGAATTTTGGGCCATTATCCACCCATTATTTTGGCTTCTTCCAGAATTCTTGAGCAAAGAAGTTGAGAGATGTGCATAGAATGTTAAGCAGTTTAATACTGTGAATGGCTTGTGTTTGGTACAGGTGCAAATAAAATCACTAAGAAGCCTGTAATTTATTTCAAGAGCACCGTTGAAGATGTTAAAAGTGGAAAGCTTACTAATTCAGTAGTGTATTACTGCTATACAGTAGGCTCTCTGTCCTTAGCAGTCAGATGAGGTCATTGCATTTACTGCAATTCCTTTCCTATCTCTAGTATGGACAATATCAAAATTGATATTAACAAGATTATGCATGTTAAAATGTGTGTTTTTCAAAAAAAAAAAGCTTGCAGACTGTAACGTGTGTTCATTATGTTTGACTTTGCAATTATATGCAAAGAATGTCCATGTCAGATAGAGCCTTGTCAGTGGTCTTCATTCTCATCACACACTCATCTGAAGAACTGAACATATTTCAGCATATTCTTGACATCGGGGTCTTAGTTACATGGCAAAATTAACTGCCTCTTGAAGTTTTCTAGTAGGAGCAACAATGGAATCCAAAGTGCAAGAATAGATTTGTGTTTTTTTTTTATGTTTCTGTCAACTTCTCAGGTGAGACTTCTGGTTACTCCTGCTTTGAAGGACTGTCACCAATTTTGCAAATGTTTAGGATTAATTTTTACATATAGCCTGAGGTTTGCTTCCATTTTGGGAACTCTACCATTCACAGTACTACTTTAATCATTTTGATAACTTTAAGAATGGTGGAAATGAACACCTGGGGAAAACCTCCACAGACATGGGGAGAACATGCAAACCTCCACATGGATGGTGGTCAGAGATTAGTACTGAACTTGCAGTTTGTAGCTGTGTGGCACACGTTTTACCAATAAGCCACTTATTCTCCCCCAAGTACATACTGGAGTACCTGATGCTAGTTGCCTTTTTCCAGTAGTAATCCTCTATATGGAAGAAGGAATAACTTACTGATTCATTCCAGGTGTCCAAGGAATATAGGTGATGTACTAGAATTAAGTGTTGCCCGTAATGGGGATTCTGTTACCTCATGTTATGTTGCTGTTTACTTGTGATTTCAAACAGAGTGGCAGTGAAATGGTACATGCAAAAAATCAACAGGCTTTACCCCTTGTGCTTAAAAAACATAAATGTATGGTCTTTGTCTGTGCCAAAGAAGTTTCTTAGCTTTGTCCATACTTCTGTGTTGTCAGATGACCTAACAGACTCCCTTAGTGGTGGTAGTTCAGTGACCAGTAAATTGACGCAACACCAGTTGTCGGGTTTCATCTGTTCTGCTTTTTATCGGAGGTGCACCATGTTCCCCTTGTGGACCAGATGGTTACACTTTTCCTGGATTCATTCATTTCAGATCCTTCAGAAAATCTGGAGTGCAATAAGTTTGATGTCTTACCTTTAGCTGTGCCCCTTATTTGTTTCCAAACACTCCTCAGTTGTCTCCACAGCCTTTTTCACCTTCCTCTGTGTAAGGATCTATTGAAAAATATGCAGGAGTGGCCTGTGTCAGCAATTTCTCTTTTGACTTCCTGATTTCTGAAGTCTTGTCTGATGGTATATGTTGCTGCCTCTAAATGGTTCTTAGTCAACGTGCCTTCTTTACAGGATCTGCATATCCTTCCTTTGTCCCCAGGTACTCAGATTTCCTTCCACATCCATCTCAAAGATGTGCCTTAGGTGAGTTGTTTTCCTCCAAACTGCCTGCAAGTGTGAATGCCAAATGCATGTTGCCTATATTCTGCAATGGTTTGGCATGCCATTTAGGATTATTTTATGTCTTGTGTACTTAAGCGGTTGTGGCTCACAGTTACCTTGAACTGAATTGTGATTTATTAGGAAATTAATGAATGAGCAACTTCTGCATGTAACCTTGCAAAAAGGAAACTTATTCCAACATGTGGGATTCTTTGTTGGGTAGGCTTGCAAGGAATTTTACCTTTTGAGGCTGCTTTGCAAAATCCTCTACATCTTTTAAAGTAGACTGAAGCACTCCTTATTAAGGACCATGCTTCACTCAGTTTGCCATTTTAGATGCCTTAGGAGAGGTTTTTATTACACAATATTGACTGAGGAGTGGTGTTTCATCTTGAATTTAAATTTCAAAATTGTGGACTTGAACTTTGCAACAAAAAAACTTTCTTGCTCTTATTTGAACAGAATGTTCAGTTTGTGTCCAAGAAGACCTCTGGAGGCTGACCTCTGCTTGAAGGGTCTTCTGGGCTTTGTAGCACAGTACTTGCAGGGGGAAGAGTACTTGTGATCCAGACGGGTATGGTTTTCCATAAATGCAGACTGATATTTGTCCACAGTGTGGTCTTGCAGTTCACATGTATTCACCTTTGATCATTCCCAGCTAAGAAAAGTTTAAAAAAAAAAAAAAAAAAAAAAAAGTTTAAAAAAGTCTTCTGATACCCTCATATGCCTTGAAGGGGGAACGAATGAGACAGTATGGGTTATGGTTGATTTCTTCATGGCCCATTAAATTACAGAAAGCCTTTGTTAATGTGGGGAGCAACTTTCCATTTTCTTGCAGTCACTTCCAACTCTTACGCTTCCTCCTGAGCTATAATCGCCTCTTGGGTCATACCAGCTTAAGAGAAAAGAGTTTCATATGAAACATTTGAGGGAATTACCAGTTACAACCAGAAAAGGATACTAAGACTTTGTGGTTAAGGAAAGTAGGGGGGGATTTCTCCCTACATAGGTATCAGAACCTGTTGGTGGTAGTCCTTGTGAAGGCTTTCTCTGTAATGCTTTCTGTTAGATAGAAAGCTGTCCCCTATCATGGGACTGTTGCCTGCTACAGTTGGGACTACTGATTCTTGCCTCTTTTATGCCAGAATAATACCATAGAATGGAGGGGAATTGTGTTGCCCAGGCTTTTCTTTCATCTGTGGAAGATCAATCTTCAATATTCTTAGTTAGAATTCATTAATTTTCTTTCAGTAAAGTTTTATTTCAGATTTGTCTCTCTCGTGTCAGATTAATAGTCGTGATGCTGTTTTTCCCCAAAATACTAGAGGCAGTAGTTTATCAAGTTTAGTTCAGGGCGTATTTGTGTGTGCCTCTTTAGTCCCAGGTCTGGATTTATTTTTGCGTGCGTACATCTATACAATGTGTATATGTTTGTGAAGACCATGTCTGCCACAAAATGCTTGTAGATTAAAGTTCCTTGTAGAAAGAAGTTTCCCAGTGCATTTGCTTTAAATTTTGTCTAGTGGTTATCTGTGCAGCTAGTCTGTACCATAATGCAGTTTTAGCCTGGCTGGATTGGGTTCAAACTGTATATTATCTGCGTATCATTTAACTATCAGAGGTTGGTGGTGGTGTAGTGTGGCTATAAATGAGTTATAGGGGCCCACTAAAGCTCCGCATTCATAAGACAAAAAATATGCAGGGATTGACTACATGTGGTGCCCTTAAGCTTGTCTTGAAGTTACAGGATTTTGGTTGGGATTAATATGTCTGAAAAATTATGCACAGACCAAAGAGAACTGTGGAGTGGTTTTCTCTCTTCATTTGCACTCTGCATTTGTTCTTTGCAAACTACAGACAAGAAATATAACCCAGAAAAGAATAAGCAGTAATTGATTCTTCAGATTTATGGAGACTACAAACAATGGACTAACCCCAATTAGTGTTTTAAGAACAGGATATTTTGTGTGCATGTATTCCCAGCAGTTATATTTCTGATGGGGTACTCTGGCAACAAGATAATTATGAACTGCTGCTGACTTTCAGTATTTCTTAGTTTATGGAGAGTAGAAATACCACTACATAGGGCAGATAAACTTGGTCTTCGTCTACTGTGCTGGTAACAGTTTATGGGTGGAATTCCGCTCTAAATTGGGCTGATTTAAAACACTAGCTATAGCTGAATCTGTATGTTACTTGAGCAAACAGTCCCACTTCTATCCTAGTACTATAGCAGAAGGTCCAAGTGCATAGTGCTGCATGTTGATTGACCTCTGGTGCTTTGATGCATCACCACTGGAGTAGTAGTGAGTTTACCAACCAAATCTTTTTTTTTTTATTTGTGTTCAAAGTGATGATTTCTAGAAGGCAGAGATTTTGAACCAGTAGGATTTCTTCACATGCAAGTCATATGGGCTTGTAATGCAAAGCTTTTGTTAACCATTTCTGATAGAGTTCACAGCTTTACAGTTGTGTATTATTTTTTTGGTGAACACTGACTTCTTTCTCTATACACAGAGCATTAAATGCGTTTGTGGAAACTTCATGGCAAAAATCACAGGTCATGCATTCAGCAGAGTATTTGATATACTCGTGTTTTTTTTTTTTTTGTAGTAAACATGCTGTCAGAAATTATTGTAATAAGTATGTGTTGACAAAGTTCCAGTTATGCGAGTCAGACTGATGTTTATGGAAAGTCTTCCAGAGTATTGCTGTGTTGCCTTTATCGGACTTAAATTTATGTATATGTTTGCTGTAAATAGAAAAATAAAGTTTTGATTTACTGTAAACATGTATAGTTATGTGGAAATAAAACATTTTTACTTAAAACAACTTTGTATTTTATTGTGTTTAAGTACTTTGCAATTGTAATAGAACTGGAACGCTAATGCATTTTGGTGCTATCTCATAACTGCAGTACAGGATTTACCAATGAATCTGGACAATAACATCGTAGTTAGGTTATTTGGGTTTGTTTCACCTTTGTCACTGTGCATTCAAGAGCCAGTGTGCTGAAATACTTTCAAAGGGCAAATCTGACCATGTTCTGTCATGCCTTGATAAAGGGAGTTTTGGAAATATATATATATTTTTTTAACAGACGTTTGTCTTGCCATGGTCTGTTAATCGCATTTGTCTCGTTTGCATCTGCTGTAGAACTGATTTGCTTTTCAGTGGAATTCATAGTAACTTAAGGCTGAAACACTGTATAGCCATCATCTCCACACCATTTTATGTAATACAGAGGGTGGTGTACTTGCTCATTTCTTACCTGTTCATAACTTCCCAGGGTCCCCTGCATTTTTATTTAATGCAGAAATATCTACAAGGTTACAGTGAAAGTTTACACTTGTGTGTCTGCTTTCCCTGCTTTGTAGTATTGTTTTGTGCTTATTGCCCCATCATGCTGATACCTTGTCTTGTGTACTGAATTCAGTTTATCAGCTCTGTATTACTGTTTTCTTGTGTTACTGGAGAATGGGTAGTAAGTCGTATAGTACTCTTGAATGCAGGAAAGGAAGACGCCATTTCTGATTCCATCTATACTTTGTCCATAGTAAACAAGTAGTCAGCCTTTCCTGACTTAACATCTCCATACCTGTTTTGTGTGTTTTTTTTTCCTTTTTTATTATAAAGCACTGTGAGAGCTGCATTCTAAACTCGTGGTTTAAAGTAACAAGCACTAGGTGTAATGAAAGAAATTTAATTTTTTTTTGTAATGTGTGCCTTTATTTTATTCATATAAATCATATACACAGTCCTCAGTGCTGTTTAATCTTCTGAACACAAGCTCTTGATTTCTTGCACATTGTGGCGTCCTGCAGCAAAAAGGTTCTAGCTTTGGTTAGAGTTCCTTTTGGGAGTGAGGTGCGAGTTCACAGGAAAAATCTGATAGCTTTAGACCTTGATGGTGGTTAGTTGGTTTACTTCTCCAGGTTATTTCTTTCTAGTGAACCATTAGATAGCACAAAATTAATAGGTGTCACAATAGACAGCTCACTAAAATATGAAAAGCACAGCCCTTACTATAAAAAAGGTGCACATTAAAGTTGGTGGTCTATATAGGACCAGAACGTTCCTTACCCCTTCCACTAGACTAGCCATAGCAAGAACACACCTTCTGTCTGCATTACTGTATGCCTCCCCCATCTTCACTAACCTTAGAAAGTCTGAACTGCCTAAACATTTTACCATAAAATAGCCTGTTTTGCTGTCAACCTCCAGAATAGAATACCATTGCACAGCCCTGAAACAGCTACACTGGCTCGAGCTACCAAACCTACTATCACTTAACCAACGTACAATTGCTCATAACATCATACATCAACCTGATGCCTGTCCAGCTCTAAAGAATCTTGTTTAGCCTTATAATACCACCCATACCCTCTGCTCAATGAAGAAACTAATTCTAAAAGTTAATAAATCTAGCAACTCTTTTGGTAACAGCTTATTTGCAAGTACTCTGTTATAGGAGTAAAGCTAGTGTCTCCCTAACACTAGATGTTACTGTAAAATCTGTACACATTGTAGCTGCATTATAAACCTAATTTAGTATGCTCCTGCTTGTATTAATACTTAAATTATGTTTTTGACTTGTTTTTTATTGTGCTTA
>NC_056735.1:935028866-935109009 GCF_019279795.1 Protopterus annectens | reverse complement strand
CAACTTACCCTTCTGGTGCTGACAGTTTCTTCAGCTCATTCGGCTTCAAAATTAGAATACCTGCCAAGGACAAGATATACTCCAACTTACGACCCTTTCTTGGGGCAGAGGTTTAGTCCCTTTCTAGAAAGACCTGTTTCCCTTTCAGCAGCCTCCTTCAGATCCACCAGGAATTTTTCTTAACTAGACCTTGTGTGGGTTGTGGATCAGCTTTTGGCAGTTAAGGGATTGCCCATTCCAGCTAGACCTTCCGTCCCTCCTGGCTCTGAATCCTTTACCTCATCTTCCCCTGCTTATCCTTCAGCATCCTCCCTGTTACCGGTACCAATGTCTGCTTCGGTACATGCTGTCTCTGCTTCAACAACAGTGTCTCCCCTGTCGGCATTGACCACCCTTGCTGCATCGGCTATGATGGAGCCGATGCTTTCTCAGAATGGTGCTTGGACTTGTCCATACCCTGATACCTAATCCAGCACCTGTTTTCTCACTGGCACCGTCTATGTCCACAGCTCTGACTGCTTCCAGTTCTCTCAGAACCCCTCAACTGGAGGTGGGCTCGAGTGGGCCTGCTGTACAGATGTTGGCAAGAGCCCTTCATTCCGAAGGCTCACAGCCAGCACCTAGGACACCAGTATCAGAAAACTCCCCTAGCATGCTCCTCTCCCAACCTGCTGTGTTGGGTCACAAGAACCCACTGTGAAGGGAACCCCTTCTCTGGAGTCCTGCTCAGAAGATCCCACTGGAGAGCCACCCCAAAAGAAGCGGTGCAAGAGGGAAGCACCTTGACTCCCTGGGGAAATCTTATCACAGAAGACACTGATTGTGATGAGGGAGAAGGGTCCCCACGCTCTCCCACAGATGACATTTCATTCGGAGACATTCTTGAAATCCTCAAACAGTGGGGGAATGTAAGTCCTCTAACCCCTTTTCTGAGAAATCTGTGTTTCTGCAGGCCTTCCGTGCCTGGCCATCTACTTCTTCTTTGGTCGGGGAACCACCTGATTAGGTACTTGACACTGTAGCCTCACAGCTAGCTACCTTTGAATCCATCTCAAACTCTATGCGTTTGATATCTCACACCACCGCTGGGGCAGCTCGAGCTGCCGCATTTGGTGTTGTCATGAGACATAATGCTTGGATGCGATTGTGTTACTTTGCAGACCCCTTTAAATCTTTCTTCGTCAATGCACCTGTCGACAAATCTGCACTTTTCTGACCCAAGGTACGAGACATAACTTGCACATAGTGAGAAAGACTGAAAGACCTTGTCTGATGTGTGCATACGCTTTTCCAACCCCCAAAGGTCCTACTCCAGGAAACGGAAGGGAGGAAAGATATGGTTCAAGAAATCCCAAGGATCTTTTCTTGACACACGTGGTGAACAATCTTCCCCAGGGCAGAGGGGGCAACTCATATGGAAGACTCCCCTTTTGGGGTAGAAGGGATCTGCATAATCAGGGAGCCAGAGATTCTTTTTCCGGCAGACCCCACCAGCGCTTCTGAGCAGTGGCCCGATTGCTTTCCTCTGGAAGCAGTCAGGGTCGCTTTTCTCCGGCATCTTACTACCGATGTTTGGGTGCAGAGAATAATATCCAGAGGCTACCAAATACCATTCGACTTAACTCCCAGACCCGTCACACGAATCCCTGATGTACCACCCAGTCAGAGGGAATTAGCAGCCTTAGAAATAGAAAAGCTGCTAAGAGAGAGTCATCCAACCAGTCCCACCAGAACAGACCAAATCTGGGTTCTACTCAAGGTTCTTTTTAGTGCCAAAAAAGACAGGAGACTAGAGACCAATCCTGGATCTCAGCCTACTGAACAAATTTATCAAACCTCAAAAATTCCTAATGGTCAGAGTACAGTCCATTCTTCCCTTCCTAGGGAGGGACAATTGGATGTGCTCTTTAGACCTACAGGATGCGTACTACCACACAAAGATGGATCACTGCTCCTGGATGTTTCTCTGCTTCTGGCTGGGTGCCAATCAGTTCCAGTTCAGGGCACTGCCATTCGGTCTCTTGACAGCCCCCCGAGTGTTCAAATGTATGGCAGTTGTGGTAGCCCATCTTTGACTACAAGGATTTCAGGTGTTTCCCTATCTAGATGACTGGCTCCTTACCACCCAGATCAGGAATCTCCTAGTCCGCAGCCTGTCTTACACTCAAGGTCTCACTTTCCACTTGGGGATTACAATCAACAAAGACAAATCCCAGATGTCTCCAACGAAGACACTGGAATTTATTGGAGTGGTCTTCAACACAACATCCTGTCAAGATTCTCTCCCCACTCACAGGCTTTTGAAAATAAGAGACCAAATTCAAGGCCACCTTCCTCACACATTTGTACCAGCACGTCTTGTACTTGCAACTCTTGGGCTCCATGAAAGCTGCCATTACTTTAGTACCACTGGTGAGACTGCACATGAGAATCCTGCAGTGGCTCCTTTCTGCACAATGGTCATTGTTAACCCACCCACTCAACCACATGCTATGCCTTACAGACCATTGCAAGGAAGAAATGCTATGGTGGATGGAGCCACAAAAGAATCTTTGGTGTCGACCGTTCTGTCTTCTCCAACCCACAGAAGCTTCACTATAGGGGGGGCATTTTCAGGGTAAGACTGTCCAAGGCACCTAGACCCCCATCGAGGCCAACTTGCACATAAATGCCCTGGAACTGAGGGCAGTTGTCTTAGTGTTGCAAGCGTTCCATGCATCCCTACCCTCGGGGACCATTGCAATTCAGTCAGACAACATGTCAGTCGTCTGGTATATCAACAAACAAGGTGGATCCAGATCTTACACCCTGTGTCGGGAAGCCATGAGGATTTGACACTGGGCAATAGCTTCCAGTCACTTTCTTATAGCAAAGCACATTCCCGGGAGTTCATCCTTATTGCGGACAGTCTGAGCAGGAACATCCTGATGCCTCTCGAGTGGTCCCTCAACCCTGTAATAGCAGATCAGATCTTCCAACTTTGGGGCAAGCCTTGCTGTGACCTGTTCGCTTCCCCCGAACTACAAATGCAGGAGCTATTTTGCTTTGATTCCCCCTCAAAGGGAACCACCGAGGGTGCTCTAACACACAAATGGCCCCTGGGTGTTCTGTATGCCTTTCCCCAATTTCCCCTCATTCCAAAATTTCTCCAGAAAGCTCAGAGGTTGAAAAGCAAAGTGATCCTCATTGCTCCCTACTGGCCACGTCAAGTCTGGTTCCCGTTTCTATGGCCTAATCTGATTTACAGCCCGTAGATCCTGGATCATTCCCAGGACCTATTATCTCATCCTCAGGGATTGATTCATCCAAACCTGCACAGTCTCAAGCTCACAGCTTGGTTCTCCACTTCCATTGATTGCCAGGCTGCCTGACATCCCATCTCCAGTTTGCGAAATTTTTCTGGCCTCACACAAACCTTCCACTAGAAAGGTTTATTCTGGTAAATGGACTAGGTTCTCTATTTGGGCCAAAGACCAGAACTTAGTCCCTTTCTCTATGCCTATTCAGAATATTCTACAATACCTGACTACTCTTCTACATGCAGGAGCCTCAGCTTCAACGATCACTGTACATTTAGCAGCTATCGCCAGTTTTCATAATGGCCTTGATAATTCTTCAGTTATGTCACACCATCTATGCAAGCCCTTTTTGAAGGGAGTATTACATGTTAAACCTCCAGTCAAGCCTACCTTAGAACCCTGGGACTTGACTCTGGTGCTTCAATCACTCTCAGGCTCTCCCTTCAAGCCCTTTGATTCATGTGATTTTAAATTTTTGTCATGGAAAACAATACTTCTAGTAGCACTCACCTCAGCGAGAAGAGTATCTGAGCTGCAGGCCTTGAGTGTCAGACTCCTTACTTTATCTTCCACATGGATAGGGTGTCCCTTCATACTGACCCTTCTTTCTTGCCCAAGGTCATTTCTGGCTTTTCCATTAGCTAATCTTTTGACCTGCCGTTTTTCTTCCCAAGGCATTCTAATAGAGGGGAGTACCTTTTGCACACCCTTGATGTGCACCGGCAGCTTCGTTATTTGGACAGGACTAAATCTTTCAGGAAAACAAACCAATTGTTTGTGGCCTTTGCAGAACCCAGATTGGGTAAACCTGTTTCCAAAGTGACTTTATCCTCTTGGCTTAGAAACATCATTACCTTTATCTGCCAACAGAATAAGCTACCCTTACCTTCCAGAATAAAGACTCATTCTACCAGATCTATGGCTACTTCTGTAGCTTTTCATTCCAGAGCTTCTATGGATGATATATGCTCAGCAGCCACTTGGGCAAGACCTCATACCTTCATATTTCATTACAAATTGGATTTGGCCTCCAGGGAACGAGTATGTTTTGGTTCTATGGTGCTCAGGAATATCCTTCCTTATGGCCACCCAGGACTCTAGTAGATGGGGACTCATCTCTATCTGTAATGTATGAACAAAAGATGTTATGTAGTCCTATCTCACCTACATTCTTACCTGTGGGTTCGGAGCCGAATATCGGCTCCGACTCGGCCGAACTTTTCTAGCTCGAAGTCTATTGGCTGGGCTAAACAGGTATCCCATGGTGCACTGCTCCATATCTCCAGATCTCGTTTGTCACTTGTCTAGCTCGGACGTGGTCTCTCTCTTGGCTGTGGCTAAGCACCTTTTTTCTTGTCTTGAGAAAATGTATTGCTCTGAAACAAAAAGCTATTTTCATAGCTATTGTCCTTAGTGTTGTTTAGCATTTTAGTAGTGTGCGTGTTTGTGGTATCCCGATAACTGTTCCCTCATGCTAGGCCCGTTTCAGTTAGAGGACCTAGTCCTTTCCCTCTGTCAAACCATTTAAATTAGAGGTTTGATTGTCGGTTCTCCAATCCTTGTAGTCATTAACCGTTTGTTAGAGGTTTTTGGCATAGTTGGTTTCAGTGTGTGTGTCTAGAGTGCGTGTACGTTTTCAACCTTGTCTGATTCCCATGTTTTTTGTGGTGTTGAGTGTCTGAGTTTTACTTTTAGATTTTCTTTTAGGTTGCATTGTTGGGTGATTGTCTAAAGACTCCAAAGAGCACAAACCTTCCGGTTTCAAAAAGTGCTCAAAATGTGGTTACAAAATGTCCATCACCGATGGGCATTCTATTTGCGTCTATTGCCTGGGAGCCATTCATCTGCAGGAATCCTGCAGTTTTTGCCATGCATTCAGTCCCAGAATGCTCCAAGAGAGAGAGAATAAGCTGATCCTAAAGGGACTTTTGAAACCCTTTTTCGAAGAGGTCTTAGATTATTCTCCCAGCACTAAGTCTAAAAAGAGATCTCCGGCTCCATCAGTTTCATCGGAGCCTCTGGAGAAAGTCACAAAAATTGCATCGACCTCCTCTGTTCCACTGTCTTCTGGGCCACAGGAAGTGTCGGTGGTGATGGAACCGGCGTCGGCTCCTGTTATATTGGAACCTCTTCAGAGCCAATCGCCCAGTCTCAGACCAGCTTCTCCTGAGAGGAGATCTCGATCTCCCTCCCTGCCCTCCAAATCCTCCAGAACCCTTTCGGATATGGATGTTGATAGGATGGTTCAGAGGCTCATCCAGTCACCAGTTTTGGCAAAATTGTTTTTGGCTCCGACCCAGTCGGCTCCGGAGCCAATCTCGACCCCTGCTTCGACCATTCCTCCTCCGAGCACATCTCTGTCTTTGGAGCTGGAGTGTTCTGCACCATGTGATGATGTTAGTCCAGTTCCGATGGCCCCTCCGGCTCCATCTGTGCTGACATCAGCTCCGACCCCATCAGCACTGTCCTCTGGATTTGGGACTCAGGATTCTTCAGTCGGGCCCGAGGGGGACATCTCGGGACATATTTCGGTTCCGAGCCTCCCTCTTGGTGCCTTGGCACGGGGAATCCTGACTCCAGTCGTGGTTTCGGAGGCTGGCCGGTTCTCGGACTCGGTGGGTACCAGCCTTCGAGGCCATGCGGACTGTGCTGGCCAGATCGTCAGCTACATCAGGTGGATCGGTCACTCTGTCCCCTATCACTCCGGTGAGAACCTCTGACCATCACCTATCCAGGGACAGCAGAGTACCAAGGCCTAGGAATACCCCCACGAGTGGTCCCCAACTTTCAGAGGGTCCTTCAGAGTTCGTGCCTGAGGAGGCCCCTAGAAAGAAGACTTGCAAGAGGAAGCACATAGACTCCCAGGATGAGTCCCTCACTTCTGATACTGACCTTGAGGAATCGGAGGGGTCCCCCAAGTCATCCTCTGATGATGTTTCCTTCTCCGACATCCTGGAGATGCTGAAGCAAAGAGGTGACTGGCCATCCAAAACCCCTTCCGAGGAGGAGTCCGGTCTTCCTTAAGGCCTTTGTTGCTCAGCCCTCCACCTCCTGGGTGTCCCCACCCATCGATGAACTCCTTGATTTAATTTGTCGAAGGGTGTGGAGAAACCCTGATTCTGTGGAGCCCGTACCCAGGCACCCCAGCAAGTTTCTTTCTGCTCCCCAGGGTAAGGAGTTCTTGTCCAAAGGAGTCCGTCTAGATGCCATGGTGATGGCGGCGGCCACTCAGAAGGAAGTAGTTGAAACCTCTTCCTCCGTCCATCTTCCTAACAAGGAGTCTAGGACCATGGACCAGTACGGGAAGCGTACCCTCTCATCAGCAACCTTTACCTTATGGTCGCTGAATTATCTGTCTCATTTCACTCAGCTCCAGAGAGATCTCCTCAAAGAGTTAGGATATACTCTTGCGGGTAATGTCCCTGAGGCTGTAGCCCAGACGGTTAACGCCCAGGTGTCTACCCTCAACTCCATTGTCAACTCCTCCATGCTGCTCATTTCGTATGCAGCCGAGGGAGCGAGTAGGGCAGCAAGCTCAGGAATCGCCCTTAGGAGGCCAGCCTGGCTGCGCCTGTGTCACTTTGCGGAGGCCTTCAAGTCTTCCTTCACTGACACCCCCTTTGACGGTTCTTCCTTGTTCGGAACCAAAGTGAAAGACGCCCTCACCAGGTGTGAGCAAGAGGGAAAGACCCTGTCTGCCATAGGGTTCCATTTTTCCCTTCCTTCTAGGCCTTACCCCAAGGCCCAGCGGAGTGGGAAGATGTGGTTCAAGAAATCACAAGTTTTTTCCTGCTGCACAAGGTGAGTCCCCCTCCAGAGGAGGGGGAGGTTATGAAGGAAGACGCCGTCCTAGAGTCAGAGGGGGCCCCCGCAATTCGGGAGACCGCGATTCCTTTTGCGGCTCTCCCTACTCTCATTCCTGAGGGAGTGCCCGGCTGTGCTTATCCGGAGCCAGTCGGGGGTCGAATTTCGTTATATCCGGAAGCCTGGAAAAGCATCACCCAGGACCGATGGGTATTACAAATAATTTCTGGAAGTTCTCATTCTGTTCATATCAAACCCCCCATCAATCAGAAATATCCCAGACGTTCCACCCAGTCAAAGGGATCAAGCAGCCTTAGAGGTTTCAAAGCTGCTAGAAAAAGGAGCCATCCAGAGTGTCCCCTCAGACCAGATCGGATTAGGGACTTACTCAAGATTCTTTTTTGTGCCGAAAAGAACAGGGGACCTGAGACCCATATTAGATCTCAGCCAACTAAACAACTATGTACAGAAGTCCAAGTTCCATATGGTCACACTACAATCGATTCTCCCATTCTTGGGAGAGGAGGTATGGATGTGCTCCATCGACCTCAAGGATGCTTACTACCATGTAAAGATGGAGCAGGCATCCAGGAGTCACTTACGCTTCCGACTGGGAGCCAGTCATTTCCAGTTTTGAGCACTGACCTTTGGTCTCACCACAGCCCCCAGGGTGTTCACCAAGTGTATGGCAGTGGTGAAGGCTCACATGAGACGTCAGGGATTCCAGGTGTTTCCGTATCTGGATGACTGGCTCCTTACCACCCCCACCAGGCATCAGCTAATCCAAACCAGGGACGCTACCATCACTCTTTGTCAACAGTTGGGCATAACACTAAATTGGGAAAAATCTGCCTTGTTGCCCTTGCAGCGTGTCATCTTTATAGGCGCAGAGCTAGATACCATTCAAATGCGAGCATTTTTACCGCAGGAGAGGATCAGAATCTTACAACAACAAATACACATCCTGATGCCCATGAGGAAAGTGAAGGCGAGATGGGTCCTCCAACTTCTGGGGACCATGGCAGCAATCATGTTGGTCCCTCTAGCGAGATTGCACATGAGATTTCGCCAATGGCTTCTCTTTGTTCAATGGTCTTTTCAAAAATTTCCACTTTCTCACCCCATTTTACTCACGAACAGATGCTAACAGGACCTCAGTTGGCTTCGCACCAACAATTTGGGTGGGGGAAGACCCTTTGTCCCACCCATTCCAGTTGCCACAGTGACCACGGACGCATCCCAGATGGGATGGGGGGGCATTATCTTGGCAGGACAGTCCAAGGCACTTGGCAAGATCACGAGATACATCTGCATATCAACGTCCTAGAGATGACAGCGGTGCTACTTGCGTTGCAGGCACTTCAGAGTTCTCTACCTCTAGGGACGATTGCAATACACTCAAGCAACATGTTGGTAGTGTGGTATCTAAACAAGCAAGGGGGAACCAGGTCTTACCCCCTGTGCAGAGAGGCCATGCGAATGTGGCAGTGGGCAGTAACTTCTCAACGTTTTTTGGTGGCAACGCACATTCCGGGGAAGTCCAACGTGACTGCGGACAGGCTAAACAGAGCTAATCTGATGCCTTACGAGTGGTCCCTGAATCGTCTAGTTGCAGAACGAATCTTCAGCAAATGGGGTCAGCCTTGCTGCGACCTTTTTGCCAGCCCCTCAATGCCAAATGCAGCAACTACCTCACGCTGATTCCCCCCACAGGGGAAGTCACCTAGGGATGCTCTGTTCCATGATTGACCCTCCGGTCTGCTTTATGCTTTCCCTCTGTTTCCCTTGCTGTCAAGGGTAATTCAGAAAGCACAATCCTTGGGAAGCAGAATCATTCTGATTGCTCCACACTGGCCTCATCAAGTCTGGTTCCCTTTTCTTCAACCATACATTGTGGACACTCCTTGGATTCTGGACCCTCAACCAGATCTACTGACGCACATGGGACAGTTCCACCCCTCTCTGATGACCCTCCGGTTGACAGCCTGGCTGCTCCACTTCATCATTAGTCAGGCTTCATGAATTTTCACCAGAAGTGGTTCACATTTTATCTTCCTCTCATAAGCCATCTACTAGGAAGATTTATTCCAGCAAATGGAAGAGTTTTCTATTTGGGCACATACCCAAGGCATTGATCCATACACCACTCCAGTTGCTTCAATCTTGGAGTTTTTGTCTATGCACTTCCATCAGGGTTCCGCATCAGCCACCATCAAAGTTCAGTTGGCTGCGATCTCTAATTTTCATGTGGCTAATGAGCCTAGTCTTATGGCTCATAGACTCTGCAAGGCTTTCCTGAAGGGTACTCTCTTACTCCGTCCCCTGGTCTCCGAACCTATCATGCCTTGGGATCTCAATTTTGTCCTACAAGCCCTTACTTCACCACCTTTCGAGCCTGCAGCTACCTGTGAATTGAAGTTCTTGACATGGAAAACGGCCTTCTTAATAGCAATCACCTCAGCAAGGCGAGTTTCGGAAATTCAAGCCCCCTCTATTAAACCCCCATATTTAATCTTCCATAAGGACAGGGTTTATCTTAGACCGAACCCTTCCTTTCTTCCTAAAGTGGCTTCCGTGTCTAGACTTAATCAATCCATTGAGTTGCCTGTATTCTTTTCTGCAATTTTTGAACAAGGCAGGATTTAAATTCCATCAGTTGGATGTACATAGACAGTTACGCTTCTATCTGCACCGAACAAAAGATATCCGGAATTCAGATCAACTATTTGTCTCCTTTGCGGACAACAAAATTGGGTCCCCGGTTTCCAAGGTCACCATATCCAAATGGATATCTAATTGCATCTCACTCGCCTACCAAGTGGGAGGAAAAGATGTGCCATTTCCGATCAAGGCTCACTCTACTCGGGCCGTTTCTACATCTACAGCCTATCAGGCCAGGTTGTCAATGGATGATGTATGTGCTGCAGCTACTTGGGCTTCTCCTGACACATTTGTTTCTCACTACAAATTGGACGTGGTTTCTAGGGGCAGGTCATCCTTCAGCTCCACAGTACTCAGGAGTATTTCCCTATGAGCCACCCAGGGTGTAGGTGCTAGGGACGCTGTCCCACGGGTAAGAATGTAGGCGAGATAGGACTACATAACATCAGGAAATTATGTACTCACCATAACGTTTGATGTATACTCACCATAACGTTTTATGTATGTAGTCCATCTCACCTCACATTCTTACTTACCCTCCCCCTTCCTGGAGGATCTGGAGGTTAGGGGTTTTTGCTCTACAGTTCCCTTTACTTCAGCTTATTCCTTTTATCTGGATGTTGTGTATGCATGGGGTATGTATGAGTTTCGCAGCAAACCAGATCTGGGGATATGGAGCAGTCCACCATGGGATACCTGCTTAGCCCAGCCAATAGAAGACTTTGAGCTAGAAAAGTTTGGCCGAGTCGGCTCCGAACCCACGGGTAAGAATGTGAGGCGAGATGGACTACATACATCGAACGTTATGGTGAGTACATCCTGATTTACAAAATCAGATAAAGAAGTTATGTCTTAATGTAACGTTTCATCTGTGTTATAGATCTTTTGTTCATTTATTACTTCCCGCCCTCCTTCCCCTTGCCTGGATTCCTGGTGGGCTTTAAGAACTCCTGGTTAGGGTATTTGCTCAGAAAGAGCCTCCTACCTTTTTTCTTATTACTGTGTCTTTTATCAAGGGTGGGCAAACTCGATCTGGCGTATCTAGGAGAGGGGCATTGTAGGTAGGTTCTCTTAGCTGAGAGTTTTTGGCTTGCGCGAGCTGGAAAATGTTTGTATTGGTTCCGAGGACGGAACCGAGGTCCTATCTGTAATGAATGAACAAAAGATCAACAACACAGATGGAACGTTATGGTAAGACATAACTTCTTTATCTCGCATATAAAATCTATAATTATGCTGCTGGTAATCCACACCTGCTTTTGGTTGTTTCCTCTACTAGTTTATACTCTTAGATTGCAGGTGCCTTTTTATGTATTCTGCCTGGTCTATAGGTCTTTCTTTTAACAACACTTCAGCAGATTTTTTATTTGCTTATCTATTACAATATTGCATTACAATGTTATATTCTACATATAAAAACATGGCTGCCTACTACAAGATTGTATTAGTGTACTACTTTAGTATGTAAACACATTTACATAACAGAACAAGCTACAGCAACCGCCCATGGGGGTTTACATTAAGTGGAATGGGTTATGTGATTGGGATGACCTTTCTGCATTGAAGTGGCTTTTGCTAGGATGATCTCCATGTGATGGTAAAGTGGAACAACTTTAACAACAGGGCCCACCTACCTGATTTGGTGATTACATCTTGTTTATATAACCACTGCAATTATGCATGATAAGTTAACAAGGTAAAGCTATGTCCTAATGACAGAAAAGTTAGTGCCTACTTAATAGCAAGACATTCACACTGTATGACAGAGTATCTTGCCTCAGCCTTAACTTCCTGTTGAAGAAGCTGATTGGGTGATGTTCTTCGTGTTTCACTGTTGCAGTCATTACATTTGGGTAATCTACTGGCAGGTTGCCCTCAGTCGGCCTGAATAACAAAGTCTTGGGTCCTGCGTTGGTTGCTCTCTTCTTCCATGATGTCAGGTCGTCAGGGGTATAAAACATGCAGCCGACGCCATTTTATTTAGTCTTTCCTGCTGCGCGGTGCGCAAAGCAGAAGCAGTTTGCACGTGCCGGTCGGCCGACTCCTGAAACTTTCGCATTCGAGTTTCAGAACCAAAGTCTTCAAACTAAAGCAAAGTATCCCATTGGGGAAACTTTTTCTTGCTCCTTACCGATGTCAGTAAAAGTTAATAATTGCATTACTTGTGGGAAGCAAATACCTCATAAGGATTTTCATTTATACTGTATTCCTTGCCTAGGCCCAGATCATAACGTGCCTTGCTGTCGGTTTTGTGCTAGATTTAACAACGCACTATTAAGCATCGGTATAGTTTTGCTTCTAAATATTTTGGATCAAGATTTAATTATCCTGAAATGTTGCCTGTTAGTGTTCCGACTACCGGAGTTCACAAAAAACGCAAAGAAATAACAGACCGACTGTTGAGGTCCAAAACCGACAAAGCTTCTAAGCCAGTCGCTGATTCACCAGTACTCAGTGAAGTGCTTTTGCAGCCCCTGATACCAGCTACTTTTGAGTCGTAGGCCTCTACTGAGACCCATGCGGAGTCCGGTATGCCTCGACATTCTCAGAGTATTGAACCCGCGGATGTCTCTCCCTTGGATGGGTCCAGAGCCGCTGAGCAGGCACCGGCTTCTGAGGGTGTTTTCAGGCCTCAACATTTATATATAAAACCGATGCCAGCCTCGAAAACAAGGTCAAAAGCATTTTCTATATCAAAAAAACCAACACATGAGCCACGTGCTCAGGCCCCTATGCCTGAAAAACAGATGAACAAAATGGCTGAGGACTTAATTACCTTTATCAGGGGTTCCCAAAAGGGGTTCCCAACCCCCCCTGCTAAGAGGCCTAGGCAAGACACTGATTATGAATCATCAGATCAGGTTTCCATTTCTTCTGATTCCTCTTCTGATCAGGAATTTTCCATTCCACCCTATGAGGATTCTGATGCAGAGGAATCCATCCCATCTGCTTCTCCTCCTGAGGATTACTCTTTTGGAGAAACTTTGCATACTTTAAGGGAACATTTTCACTGGGAGAGTCAGGAATTCTCTGAATCAAAAAAGAGGCTTAGGGATTTCCTCCTTCTTCCTCAGCATAGGCCTTTGGCTATACCTCCTGTACTGGACATTGTTGATGTGTTTTCAGAATCAAGCATGGCTCCTGATTCCCTACCTCCGGCTCCTAGTAAGCCAGACAGATATTACAGAGTTCCTGACTCTCACAAATTTCTATTCAAAAATCCTGCTGCTGACCCTGGGACTATTTCACAGGGTCCCAATTGTGTTAAGGCCTCTACAGCCAAAAATCCTACCCCCTCTGATAGAGATTCCAGGGCGCTGGATAGATGGGGAAAGAAGGTTTATACGTCTGCTACCTTGGCAATCAGAGCCTTAAACTGCCAGTTTCATATGCTTAAATATCAACAGCATGTTATGGGCCTACTGAAACAGAAAATTATGTTGATTTCTGATTGTGTGGAAAATAAAGAATTACAGAAATTATTGCATTCAGCAGAACAGGTTGGAAAGCATACTTTGCAGTGTGGTTTTGATTCCTTGGAGGCCTCTTGCAGGGCTGTTACTGGTTCTGTGATTAGAAGGCATGCCTGGCTCAAGGAGCAAAATCTGCCTGATCATGTTAAAGCTAAATTGTTGGATGCCCCCTTGCAGCAAGACACTCTGTTTGGTAATAAGGCAGAAAAGGTTTTAAAGAAAATGGAAGACAAAGCTAAATCTGCAAACTGTAAAAGATTTCTTACAAGTGCAGCCACCCAGGTTCAGTAGGCACTGGCCTATTAAAAATTGGTCCTTTCCTGTGTCCAACAGAGCCACTCAAGGCAAATCCAGGTGCTCAAAAGGCTCCAGATACCAATCACAGGTTTCTTACAGGTCAAAGCAATGGGGTTCCTCCACCTCCAAATCTGGAGGAAACAAAGGACAGCCCTACAGTAAGCAGTCTCAATGACTTTCCTCTACCATCACCAAGCACTTGTCTTTTGGCAGCCCCCTTGGGGGAGAAACTAGCACTTCATGCAAAAAATTGGCAGTTAATTACCCAGGACAAGTGGGTATTGAACATAGTATCTCAGGGGTACAGATTTCATTTCCATACTTTGCCAATTCCAAATGGATGGCCAGAGGCTCAGGAACAAGTTATGTCCCTCATGGATAGTACCAGAAAAGGAAAAAGGACAAGGTTTTTATTCAAGACTCTTCCTGGTACCCAGAAAAGACAATTCTTGGTGTCCAGTACTGGATTTATCGATTTTGAACACATTCCTGGACATTCCAAAATTCAAAATGCTGACTTTACAACAGCTACTGCCTATGCTGGCCAGAAATGCTTGGTTAGTGACTCTAGACTTAAGAGTCCTACCTGCATATCCCAATAAAGGGAATCATGCAGAAGATACCTCCGCTTCAAGGCAAGTGTTTTGCATTACCAATTCTCTGCACTGCCCTTTGGCTTATCTACTGTGCCCAGGGTCTTTACAAAGTGCCTGGCACCAGTAATTGCATTCTGCAGACAGAGGTATGCAAATTTATCCTTATCTGGATTGCTCATTCAAGCAGAGGACAAGGATACTCTGCAGCATCTGGCGTTTGTAAAAAGGCATCTAACATGCCTGGGGTACACAATAAACGAAAAAAAATCCCAACTGGTACCCTCTCAAATAATGACATTCCTGGGTGCAAGCTTGAATACAACTGCCCAGATGGCTTACCTTACGCCAAACAAAGGTAACTGACAATATACTTCAAACACATGGCAACAAAAACCCAGTTATCTGCAAGACAAATTCTGCAGGCTTTGGGCTTCATGGCATCCTGCATTCTACTAATTCCATATGCAAGATTGCATATGAGGAAACTTCAATGGTACCTAAAAAGTTTATGGAGCCAACATTGTCACAGTCTGGAAACAATGATATCTCTCATTCCCTGCCTATAACAGGGGTTTCTTTGGTGGGCGGTGACATGTCACCAAAACAAGGGGACTGTCTTCCACTCTACCCCCTACCACCCAAACCCTAACTACAGACGCATCAGACTATGCTTGGGAGGCCCACCTGGCGGGGAGATGCATTCAGGGCAAATGGAGCCCAAAACAAATGCATCTGCCTATCAACCAGAAAGAGATGCTAGCTGTTCAAAATGCTCTGACAGCCTTCAAGGACTTACTTTATCCAGGACAACTACTGATAAAGACGGACAACACCATGGTTATGTGGTACATAAGCAGGGGGGTACACATACCTACCCCCTTTGCAGAATAGCCATGACATTGTGGAATACTGCTTTGACTTACCAAATGCATCTTCAAGCTCAGTTCCTGCCAGGAAAACAAAATACTCTGGCAGACGACCTAAGCAGAAATCTTATGGAGCCACACGAATGGAAACTGGATCCACAAATCTTCAGCATGTTAACACGGAAATGGGGGAGCCCAGACATAGATATATTTGCCTCTCCCTAAAAATTATCAGCTGAACAAATTCTGCACAAGAATTAATCACAAAAAAGCATGAAAAGTGGATGCCCTATCCTTCAGTTGGAAAACCCTATCAGTCTATGCCTTTCCCCCTCTGCCTCTTCTCACCAAGGTCTTAATAAAATTCAGACAGGAAAAGCCAAAAATTATCCTAGTTGCTCTGGACTGGCCTCGACAACACTGGTACCCACTTCTAAGGAATATGTCTCAACTCCCCCCTTGGTACTTGCCTCAAATACCTCATCTACTGTCTCAGCAGAACGTTCAAATTCTGCACACTCCGCTCCAAACTCTTAACCTTGCAGCATGGCTGATCATTTAATTATTCGAACAACACCTCTCAGTAAATCTGTGATGGATGTCATTTTGGAAGCCAGAAGGCCTAGTACCAGAAAATCTTATGCTGAGAAATGGAACAGATTCTGTTTGGAACCAAGCACAAGGAACAGATGCAGCAAAGACCAATATTCCTCAGATTTTACAATAGTTGACTGAGATGCTTGACAAGGGACTATCTTTTTCTTCAATAAAAATCCATGCCTCTGCCATCTCGGCTCATTACAACATAGAGCCCTCCCCTCTTTTCTTATCCTCTGCTTAAACAGTATCGTAGAGGGGCCAAAAATTTAAGGTCTCCCAGAAGATCTCCAACTCCTGCATGGGACCTCAATTTTGTGCTGGAAAAACCTGCCCTGCCTCCTTTTGAACCAGCAGCTACTGCGGATATAAAATTTCTATCCTGGAAAACCGCTTTTCTCTTGGCAGTCACTTCAGCAAGAAGGGTTTCAGAACTACAGGCTCTCATGGCTGTGGAGCCTTTCATTACATTTTACCCGGACAGGGTGTCCCTCAGGACCAGTCCTCCTTTTATGCCTAAGGTGGTATCCAGTGTGGCTCTTGATCAGACAATTTACCTGCCAACTTTTTACCCAAATCTGCAGAACAAGGAGGAGCGGATCCTGCATTCATTGGACGTACACAGACAACTAAGATTTTACTTGAACAGGACCAAATCTCTAAGAAAGTCTGAGCAACTACTGGTAGCATCTGCTGCAGCATTGGAGGGGAAGGCTATATCAAAGCAGACTATTTTTAAGTGGATAAGCCACTGCATTCGTTTGATACCTGCACCATGGTAAACCTGTGCCCAAGGGGATCAGGTCTCATTCCACCAGGGCTGCCTCTACCTCAGCAGCTTTTCTCAGAGGGGTTCCAACCAAAGACATTCTAGAGGCTGCTACTTGGAGCTCTGTTCGTACCTTCACAAAGCATTATCATTTGCCTCTCTTCTCCAAATCCAGGGCAGGCTTTGCCACTGCAGTTCTGCAGGGCCTTATAGCCACTCCTAATGCTGTTTAGCTCCATCCTCCCATCCATAGCTTTGGGATTCTACCCAAATGTAATGACTGCAACAGTGAAACATGAAGAACATAGTACAGTTGTGTACACTTACCATAAATGTAGATGTTCGAGTGTTTTCACTGTTGCAGTCCGGGTTATCCACTCGCCATCCCCCTTTTCTATACATGTTCTTTCCTTCACTATATACTAAAGCCTTTGTGGTGTATTTGCTATTAGATGAAAGTACACTTATGTTGCTAAAAGTGTATTTATATATATTTCTGTTTGTTTATATATATATATATATATATATATATATATATATATATATATATATATATATATATATATATATATATATATATATATATATATATATATATATATATATATATATATAAATTTTTGCTCCCCATTTGGGGGGCAACTGACATCTGGGGCATGAAAAAATAAATAAAATGGCATCTGCTGCATGTTTTATACCCCTGACGATCTGGCGTCATGGAAGAAGAGACAGCAACCGATGCAGGACCCAAGACTTTGTTATTCAGGCCGACTGAGGGCAACCTGCCAGCAGATTACCCAAATGTAATGACTGCAACAAGTAAATACACTCTACCATCTACATTTATGGTAAGTGTACACAACTGTACTTTCCTCCCCATCTATTTCCTGAGACTACATGACATCTATATCAACTACAGATGCACTGGTGTATACAAAAGCTTTATTAGTCAGGAGCAACCAAGCATACCAGATTTTTGCAGAATATCCATATTTTTGGCTGATGTTTTTGTTTTTGGTCTGTTCTTCAAAAAAATTTTTTTTTTTTTTTTGGAAAATATTGAGAGGTGAGAACTGAAATCACTAACTGACAAGACATTTGAGATTCAGACTTGATATCCTCCAGAAAATGCATGCTAACACAAAATCCATTTTTCTAGCGATTTTCTAAATTTCGTAGAGCAATATTTAAAATCTCTCTCTATTTTTAGTCCTCCCCCACCCCACCATAGTTTTTTGGCATTGTCCATATTTCTTGCACCAAGAGGTTGAGAGTTATGCAACCAAGACTGGTTCCAAACAAGAGATGTTTTAATTTGTTAAAAAAGCCTCATCTGCCTCTGTGGTACATCTTGATAGGCACCCTAACCTTTTGTAAGGTCTGTCAGAGGACAGCCTGTTGCAGAGTTGGGCACAAACTATGTGTAGTAGCTTGTTAGTATGAAAAAATGTCACTTATTTGGTACTGGGTATATGCCAGTTTCTGACTGTTTTTTGTCTCTTTGGCATCTAATTACTCCTCTCCCAGTCACATAATGTTTGGTTTCTGGATTTTTGTCAGTTTAGTTTTGGCAGCATAAAAGTATTGCCTTTCATAGTCTGTTGAACCTTATGCATTGGATAAATGTTATGCAGTCTTTTGAATAAGTTACTATGTCATCAAGGTATGCTAATGGCTGCATACCTTAAAGTTTCAGAAAAGTATCCATGAGCCTTTTAAGAGGTTGTAAGAGGTCAGTGATGTCTAGAGTAAAGGAGTACAATGAAAAAGACCATGCTCATTATTCCCACTGGCATTTTGGGTTAATGGCCAAGGTAACCCATTGTTGTATGGCTTTCAAAACCTCAGACTCCCGTCTCTCTCCCTCCGTGTAACAGCTGATTGGCTGAGCATATTGTCAGAGTAAAGCCTTCAGCTGTCACAGGGCTTGAGTGTTCAGGCTTTTTCACTTCTACACAGGAGAGGAAAGTATCTAAAGCCAGAGTCTAGCAAGAATAAATTTGTACCCAATCATAATACCATATAAAAAACAAATTCAACAACTGAGTCAAACCAGTTAAAGCCCACTTTTACTATACACAATCTTGGGGACTGTGTGTGGGTGCTGCCACTGAGGAATTTGAGCATCTTCTACTGCAAGTAAGTAGAACTTACACAGCGGCACTATGTTCAGTATTGCCACTTTAGTGGCATTTTGGATCCAGGATCCCCTAGAGAATGGTCCTAGCAAAGTCTACTCTGGCCTTGAAAAGGAATCCAGTTTGTAGTACTTCATGGAGGTATGAATGGAGGACCAAGTTGCTGCCAATAGAATGCTTCTAGAGTTCTACCCCTTTCCAGTATGGCTTCAAAAAGGATAAGGCCCCAATTAAGTGAGCTTTTAACTTTCCTGGAAGAGATTTACCATGGTGTAACAGAAAACAATAGCAGAAGACAACCGTTGTGCAATAGTTTGCTTGGAGACAGGTTGACCTTTCATAGCTGAAGTATAGGAGACAAACAGTTGTTCAGCATTCTTAAAGAACTTTGTTATGTCTAGGTAGTATCCAAGCTGGCTGTGCACAGAAACAAAAACAAAACTGACTTATTTGAAGTAAAAATAAAACCCAGAACACCAGCTAATCCTGGAATGTTCAGGAGCTACTCTAAGGCTAACTTCTTACTATTAAGTGGCAACCTCGCAAAATTTCAAGCTCCCCAAACCCTAAGAACACTGCTCATGTGCAGAACTGTTCACAGAAACCCTGTACAAGCATGTTAATAGCTGCAGAGAGAGGCACATGGACCCACTAGGAATAAGTGCAGAACGAACTCAATAAAACAGGCCACCTTGTTGGAATCACATCATCAGTATGCTGTATAATAGAAGGAAGAAAATCATGGCAGAAATTAGCAGGTGTGACACCCAGCAGAATAGAAATGCTGTCATCAAACTAAACAAACAACTTTGGAGAATAAATAGTCTTCCAAAAGCCAAATTTATGTAAATTTGGCCTCTTGGGCCAAGGACAACAGCAAGACATTCTCTGCATATGTCTGCACACCTCAAAAGCAATACACAATTATGTGCACAGCTCATTATTAATGGAACCACCTATACTGAGCCAAAAGATTTAACAAACCAACTGGCAGACAAATGCAGCTCTGACTTTACCCCCTCTACCCCTCAGCCTCTCCCCTGGAAATAGCATTAAATATAACTACCCCTACTATCACTGGGGAACATGTCCTCAAATCTCTGTCTAATACCAAGAAGACTGCATCAATGGACCAGGTCAATATCCAGGCTGCCTTCTAAGTAGCATAAAACATGGTCTGTCTGGCACTCTGGAATCACAATTTAACCATAGTGTCCAAACTGGCTTCATGCTTCACCCTTTTAGGGGTTGGTATAATGGTTAAGGTGTTTACCTCACAAGCACAAGGTACAGTGTTTGATTCTCGCTCTTGAGACTTCTGTAGTACTTGGGGTTAATACTGTGTTTTCTAGATTGTATAACTTAATAGGAAGGAGGTTCAAAATCTCAGTGGTGAATTTGTGTGCATCTTCAATGTCAGGTGCATATAGCTTCCAGAACAGATGTGCTGTATCAACTCTCACTCTGGGAAGAATTTAATCTGTGAGAGGACTCCCCATCTCCTTATCTCACTTTAAGGAGGTGGATTTGACATAGTGGTTAAGGTCTTCACCTCATAGAGACAAGGTTCGGTTCTAACCTTAGGTTATAGATTAGGCTTAAAATGACCCTACAAGTATTCACCTATGAATTCCTCTGCACAACGGTGGACCATCTACAGACCCATAAGTCTCACTAGTCTGTTGCAAAGACCTCTCATTGAAATGATATGGGGAACCTCCATATGCTAGACTCAATCCAGTTTGGTTTCATTAAGGGCAGGTCATGATTAGTCTTCCTGGTGGACTTCTTTGTGAAGGTCACCAAAGCCAAGGAAGAAGGCAGAAAGTTTTGCACTGTGTACAGTGACCTGGCCAAGGCATTTGGTACAGTAACTCACTCAAGCATTGTTGACAAACTCAAAAGATTAGATACAAACCCTTATGTCACCTGGTGAATAGCCAGCTGGTTCACAGATGCAACCCAGGAAGTTAGAACTGGAGAGTCCACCATTACCAAGAGGCCATTCACAAACAGAGTCCCTCAAGGAGTGGTCAAAGGACTGCTCCTTTTTTGCCATCTACTTCTCTGAAGTCAAGACCAATGTTAAAGGCCTCAAGCTGACCATATTTGCAGACTACTGCAAGTTAGGTGCAGACATAGAATCCTCCACCAATACTAATGCTCTCCCGGGAAGGACTGACACAGACATAACTTGTTTCAGAGCCATGGACTAAAACTAAATCTCAAGAAATGCATAATGGTGTCCTTTGGGAAGTCTTCCACCTCTCATAACTATTATAGTTACAATACATTCCTAAGAGTCGACCCAGTAGTCAGGGACTTGGGGACACACAGGGACAGTAATCTAGCCTTTGACCATCACTTTCTACAGTACTTAGAAAATCATTCTATGTTGTGCAACTTATAAACAAAGGTATGACATCTATCTCTTTGGAGGTCATTGTTCTAATTTATTTGGCATTCATCAGACTGGTCATTGAGAAGAATGCCCCCTTTGGTATGTACCTAACTAGGAACATCCAACAACTGGAACATCTCCAGAGGTTTCTCACTAAAAAAAAATACATGGCTTACATCACATTTTTTATGCAGACCGCCTCAAAGGCTTATACATGTACTGCCTCCTACAGACTGTCGAGGGGAGATCTATGCCTGGCATAAAAGCATTGTCAGATCCCACCCTTATGTATCTCCTGCATAAACACAAAATAAACAGCATCATAATTACCTGCTCTAAAGACTTAAAACCTTGCCTGTGATATAAAGAAATATTTCTGTCCAGCAAGTCCTGTACCAGAGACTACCCCTTCTCTGGAACACACTCCCCATCCATGAGAAGCAGAGTTCCTCCCTAACCCAGTTCCACTTGTAACTTGGACAATTGGATGGGGAGATGCAAATTCATCCCTGGTTTGGTGCCTTTGTTTTTAATGGATGCAGTCAGCCTATAAATTGTTAATCTCCCAGGCCCCTGCTTGTAAGGGTTTCATTTCCCAAAAGCCCGTGTTTACACTTATCAGGGGTACCAAAATGTGTAAGGTTTGGGATGCATGGCTATGCTTAAAAGGCCCCACTGGTAGTTAGCCCAGTATACGTCTGAACCTATGAACTACCAGCATAACAATATTTAACCTCCCTTGCAAATTTTTAATTGTTACATCACACATTCAAAGGGGGCTGGGGTTGTACTGCTTTACCAAAGTCTCCTTTGCAATGTTTAGTAAGCCTTTGGGATGTCTACTGATGAAATAGAGTATAGCGTCTTCACCTATGACTACAGATATTCTTCCTGTACAAAAGGCAGCTCAGGCCAGTGATTTTGTTCTTTAGGTTGTGGCCAGTTCCTTTATTTTATCTCTATCTTCCATTTATTTTATGTACTTGTTCCTGAGAGTCCTGTTTGGCAAGTCCTGTGCTTGATGTTGCAGAGAGAAATCTAGCTGTCGTTTTGGGGTTCTTTTTTGAGTTTATCAGTATGGATTTATCCCTGACTGTGTAAACAGCCTTCATTCCTTTAATAACTGGGATATTCTGTTGAGGGTCTGAAGTGCAGTGGGTTCTCCCTTTGAGTCTCTGCACGGGTCCTTTTCAATAACAGCAGCTTGGGTTTTATGGTTAGACTCTGTAACAAGCTTTTGATTGCACTCCAATTTCTGTATCCCTTCTAGACACACCAGGTTTTGGTTCCTTTTGAAATTTCTACACCTATCCCTTTCTCTTTATCAGGACTGTGAATTTTTAACAGTGTGTCAAGCTTCTGTTAATCCTCCTTTTTTCAGGCATTTATTCTTCAGAAATGTGTATTTTTT
This sequence comes from Protopterus annectens, assembly GCF_019279795.1. Lineage (NCBI taxonomy): Eukaryota > Metazoa > Chordata > Ceratodontiformes > Protopteridae > Protopterus > Protopterus annectens. Next base: position 935,086,697 of record NC_056735.1, on the reverse strand, counting down.
GATGGTGTTAGTCTGCTGTCTTACTTGATGGTGTACTGTCCTCCCCAACAGTTCCCACAGTGCCTTGACTGGGAGAACTCTCAATCTACCGTAACATCATTTTGGTGGTAAAGCCAGACTATGTAGTACTTCACCAAGTGGATAAATTCCATAATACCATAGAATTCACTTTCTTTACTCAAGAAACACGCTTTACTTTTTCTCTTCCTCTAAGCACATGTGTTATAAATGCAACAATGGGGTTCTTTGAGAAGTAAGACTGTGCTCCCAGAATCTAGCAGTTCCTTCATTACCAGCCAGTCTCCTAATACTGTACGTTCAGCTAACTTAGTAATGTTACATACACTATGTTATTGATTATGCTGTTACAGCTTTTATCACTTTCCTATGGTGCTTTTTCATCAGCAGCATGTTGGTTATAAATCATATTTTTTGACAGTTTTTATGTCTGTTTTAGTAATTTGCTCCCACTTCCTGTTATCTGGAATATATTGTTTCAGTTGCAGACAATTTCTGGGTATTTACAGACATATGCACATTAATTACAAGCTTTGTGTTGCTCAGTTCTATACAATACTTCATTATCTAGGAACCTTTAGATAAGCACAACCATTTTGTCACTACTCCTAGCATGATTTATTCCTAGGATGATTTGGAAAAGCAATATTTCTGATGTTCCCTCAGTCTGCACCTAAACCTTCTCTTGGTTTCACCATTGTAGTCAGGGTTGCCAGACGTCCCTATTTGGGCGGGACTGTCCCGAGATCAGCAGCCTGATCCCGAGTCCTGCCCTGCCGGTTTAAATCCCGGCCAGCCTCCGCTTTGTTTGTTTTTTGTTTTTTTTTTTGATTGGCCCGTATACCTGGCATACGGGCCAATCAAAAATTGCTAAACACGGAGCTTCTTGTGTTCTGCATTAAATACGAGAGGCTCCGTGTTTAGCGATTTTTGATTGGCCCATATGCCGGTATATGGGCCAATCAAAAATCGCTAAACATGGAGCTACTTGTGTTGAATGTGGAAATGCAATGTATTAAACACGAGAAACTCCGTGTTTAGTGCAGAGCTACTGTTCTTTAATGTGGAACTGTGTTCCGCATTAAAGACCTTTTTTTTTTTTTTTTTTTGTCCCTACCTGGGGGGCTGGAAATCTGGCAACCCTGATTGTAGTACAAATTGCAGAGGCATCTCAGGGCATACAGTACCTGTTTAGAGTTGTAAGAAAATATGTTTTGTGCAGGAAATGTTGCTCCATTAATTTTCTCAAAGTTACTACATTCTCGCAACAAGAGCAGCTGCAAGAATAGGCAAAGGGTAATACTAGATGTTAAGTTGTTCATCTCACCTTCATTCCTGCTGGTTGGGTTCGGAGCCGATCCTCGGCTCCGACTCGGCCATCTTCAAAAGCTCAAGAGCTGCTTACTGGCTCGAGGCCCACCTATATCTCATGATGCCTGGCGCTAGATACCCAGATCTCGTTTGCTGCTTCTGCTGTGAGGTTGTTCTACTGACTCAGGTTGTATAAAACTTTTTTTTATTTTTCTTGTCAAAACTGCTAGTTTTATTGTAGATTTAGTCGTTAGATTAGACTGTTGTATTGTAGCTGCTTAGATTCCGATTACTTCTCCCAAGAAACTCGTTTAGGTTAGAGAGTTTCCCCTCCCCCCCTTCTCTCCCTTTCCTTACCTCAGAAAAAAAAAAGATCCTTTATTATCACTGTTAGTGTTTAGTGATAGTTAAATATAGTTTTTGTTTGTAGTAGTATTTGCAGTTTGGTTGTGATAACTGTAGTGTGTAATTCTTAGTGGCTAGTTACTTTAACCTTTCTGTGTGTGTTTCTTGTCCTTGGTTTTCCTCTAGGATGTCCAAGGTTCCTAAACTGTCCGGATTCAAGACGTGTGACTCATGCTGTCAGAAGATGTCTCTGACAGATGGTCACACTTCTTGTGTTTATTGTCTGGGCGCCGTGCACCTGCAGGACTCTTGCTCGATTTGCCATGCTTTCAGTCCAAGAGTCCTCAAGATTCACCAGCGAAGGCTCAGCCCGTGAAATCTTCCAGGCCACCTAAACCTTCGGCTCCCTGTTCGGAGCCATCGTTGGGTGAAGCCATACAATATATCTCGGCTTCAGCAGGAACAGATGTTCCTCCCTCCCAGTCGGCTCCGACACGTTCTTCGGAGCCGTTGAAGAGTCAGAAAAGATCCAGGTCTCCTTCTTTGGAGTCGATACATTCGGCTCCGAAGTTGCCTCTGCTCCAATCGGAGCGTAATCATCGCTCATCCCACTCTTCTGTGTCCTCTAGACTTTCGGACCATGACTTGGAAAGAGTGGTCAGTAGGCTGTTAAAATCACAGGCCCTAGCCAAAATGTTGTCCAGCCCTCCCCCTCATCTGGTGTCAGCTCCGTCCACAGCTGTAGATATTCCTCCCCTGACTCATCCTATGAGCTCGGAGCTGGAGTTCGTTGGGGTTCGAGTCGTGGAACCTTCGGCTCCTATACCCTCTCCTTCGGTTCCGTCGTCGGCTCCGATCCCTTCCATGGTACCTTCCCTGGAGGGATCTGGGCGCCGAGACTCCCTCGTCGGCTCCGAGGGGGTGAGTGGCATCGGACCCTTGTCCGACCCCACTCTCCCCCTCGGGGCTTCGGCTCAGGTGAGCTCGGCTCCCACATCTGCCTTGGAGTTGTCCCTCTCAGTGCGGGGAGGGGTTCTGGTTTCTTCGGAACCGGAACCCTCTCTGCATCCAAGCAGGGACCCCTTTGAGGTGATGAGGAGTGTACTGGCCCCTGAGTCAGTCCAACGATCGACCCCATTGGCTTCTCCCCCTAGGGTGCCTGCATCAGCCTCTGCCCCTCTTCCAGACCCCAAGCTTGTGGATCCAGCACTCCAGGACACCCCATTGGGTGTATCCTCCTCTTCCAAGGCCTCCCCTGATCATTCAGAGGAGCCACCTCGCAAGAGGAAATGCAAGAGGAAGCATGTTGACTCCCTCGAGTCTGTCACATCGGATACCGACTTAGAGGAGTCGGAAGGGTCCCCAAGATCCCTCTCTGAAGATGTCTCCTCCTCAGACATCCTTGAGATGCTTAGGCAGTGGGGGAACTGGACTGCCCTAAGCCCGTCCGAGGAGGAGTCTGTATTCCTGGATGCGTTTGGATCCCAACCTTCCACCTCCTGGGTGTCTCCGCCTTTCGACCCACTGATGTCTGTGGTGGCTCGGAAGGCTTGGACGGCTCCAGACACAGTGGAACCGACCCCTAGAAGACGTGCCAAATTCATTACTGCACCGCAGGACAAACAGTTCTTGACCAAAGGTGCCCCCGTTGATGCCATGGTGGTAGTGGTGGCCACAAAGAAGGAGTTGGCTGAAACTTCGTGTCCATCCCCCTAACAAGGAGTCCAGGACGATGGACAGATATGGGAAGCGGATGTTCTCTTCAGCGACCTTTTCCATGCTGTCCCTGAATTACCTGTGCCACTTTACCTGTCTTCAGAGGGATCTCCTGAAAGAGCTTGGATATTCCCTCCAAGATCCATCAACTGAGGGGGCCCAGGCTAAGGCAGCCTCCCAGCTGGCGACTCTTAATTCAGTGGTAAACTCCTCCATGAGGCTGATTTCGTATGCAGCCGATGGTGTGAGTAGAGCCACAGGCACAGGCGTGGCCCTAAGGAGGCATGCTTGGATGCGGCTATGTAACTTTGCGGAACCTTTCAGAGCGTGTTTCACCAACACCCCTTTTGATGGTTCCTCTCTCTTTGGATCACAGGTGAAAGATACCCTTACCAGGTGTGAGCAGGAAGGCAAGACTCTCTCTCTGCCATAGGAGTCCGTTTTTCCACTCCTTCCAGACCATATCCTAAGGGTCAGAAGAGTGGAAAGATGTGGTTCCGGAAATCCCAAGGAGCCTTGCCTGACACACGTGGTGAGTTCCCATCCAGGGGCAGAGGAGGGAACAATAACAGATGCCGCCCTTGTGGCAGAGGGGGTCCGCAAAATCAGGGCAGCAGAGAATCTTTCTCTGAGAAGCCCTTCCAGCATCCCTGAAGGGTTGCCCGGCTGCCCACCTCTGGAGGCAGTCGGGGGAAGATTATTGTAGTACCCAAGAGCCTGGCAAGATATAACACAAGACAAATGGGTACAGTCAGTCATATCCGGAGGCTACAGAATTCCCTTCCTTCGCACCCCCTTAAGGTCAAACAAGTCCCTTCCAGACATTCCACCCAATCAAAGGGACCAAGCAGTGCAAGAAGTCTCAAAACTGCTAAGAAAAAGGGCCATCCAGCAAGTCCCAGCAGACCAACAAGGGTCCGGAATTTACTCAAGGTTCTTTTTGGTACCAAAAAAGACAGGGGACTGGTGACCCATTCTGGATCTCAGCAGACTGAACAGGTCTGTACAAAGAACAAAGTTCCGGATGGTCGTGCTACTGTCCATTTTGCCCTTCCTGGATCAGGACAATTGGATGTGCTCTATAGATCTTCAGGATGTGTACTACCACATCAAAATGGACAGACGCTCCAGAAGATTCCTTCGCTTCTGGCTGGGAGCCAGCCATTATCAGTTCAGAGCTCTGCCCTTTGTTCTCACCACAGCCCCCAGGGTGTTTAGCAAATGTATGGCAGTAGTTACCGCTCACCTGAGGCAGCAAGGATTCCAGATGTTTCCATATCTCAATGACTGGCTCCTCGCTGCTGCCACCAGACATCACCTTCTGCGAGCCAGAGACTGCACTATTGACACTTGCTCCAGGCTAGGTATCACAATAAATTTCGAAAAGTCTGCATTGTCGCCCTGTCAATCCATCACCTTTATAGGCGCAAATTTAAATACCAAAGACATGTTAGCAAGCCTCCCACCAGACAGGGTGTTAGTGATTTGTCAGCATGTGAAGATTTTATTAGCATGCAAAAGAATTTAAGCCAGGTTTGTCCTTCAAACTCTGGGTCTCATGGCAGCAGCGATCGTACTTGTCCCTCTAGCTCGTTTTTGCATGAGGATTCTCCAGTAGCTTCTTTTCCACCCAATGGTCCTTCCAGCAGCTTCCCATGTCTTACATGATTATGATCACACAAGCATGCAAGAAGCACCTTGCATGGTGAATGGTCTCCACATCAGTGCTCCACGGCAGACCATTTGTTCTCCCCCCTCCAGTTGCTATGGTGACCACGGACGCCTCCCTGATCAGGTGGGGGGGGCATTATCAGGGCAGAACAGTCCAGTGCATCTGGCAACCTCACGAGTACCATCTGCACATAAATGTCTTGGAGATGAGGGCCATGCTCTTAGCGTTGCAGGCTCTTCAGGACTCTCTTCCTACTGGGACCATTGCAATTCAAACGGACAATATGTCTGTAGTATGGTACATCAACAAGCAGGGCGGAACCAGGTCCTATCCCCTATGTCGAGAAGCACTCAGACTTTGGCAATGGGCGATCTCTTCCCATCAGTTTCTGATTGCAATGCACATCCCTGGGAGGTCCAACATCACAGCAGACAGACTGAGCAGAGCAATTCTCATGCCTCACGAGTGGTCTCTGAATGAGGTAGTTGCAGACCAAATCTTCCACAAATGGGGCCAACCTTGCTGCGACCTTTTTGCAACTCCCTTCAACAGCAAGTGCAGCAATTTCTTCTCTCTCCTTCCACTTCCCGGGCACTCCCCCAGAGATGCTCTAGTCCACGATTGGCCTCAGGGACTTCTTTATGCATTTCCTCCTTTTCCCCTAATCCCAAAGCTAATTCAGAAAGCTACCATATTGGGTTGCAAAATGATCCTCATTGCGCCTTTCTGGCCTTGACAAATATGGTTCCCGTTACTGCATTGCTATCTTCTCAAGCAGCCTTGAACCCTAGACCTAGTTCCAGATGACCTGATTCATCAATCAGGCAGGCTGCACCAATCCCTACACTCTCTCCAGCTCACTGCTTGGTTGCTCCACTTCCAACTTTAGCCAGGCTTCCAGATATCTCCCTCGCTGTGCGCAAAATCATTTTGTCATCACACAACTCTGCGACTAGAAAAACTTACGCTAATAAGTGGAAACGTTTTTCTTCCTGGGCAGAGGCTAAAAGTATAGACCCCTTTTCAGCCCCTGTACACTACATTTTGGAATTTCTTGTGGAACTTTTTCATGCTGGGTCCGTTTCCGCTACAATTAGAGTTCAGTTAGCTGCAATTTCAGATTTTCACATTGGCCTGTTGGAAAACAGTATCATGTCTCATAAGCTGTGTAAAGCTTTTCTCAAAGGAACCACTCTGCTCAGAGTGCTGTAGCCACCCCTGGAGAAGCTCCTACTGCCATTACTCATGTGTTTGGCTCCATTTTTCCTGTTAAAAAGTAACCAAAAACTAAGCACGTGTCATCTACTCCAATTTCCCTAAACATCAGTAGCTTACTGGGTCTGGCTCAGGGTTTAATTTAAACTATTGATTCTTTTATTAAATAGTTTCTGGTAGAAGAAAGGGGGATACCTCTTTTCCTGAAGAGATTCAAGATTCTGAATCTGAACAGGAATATGAGGGGACAGATGAAGGGTTTTCTCCTCAGCTTTCTGATTTCAGACTCTAGATATGCTCCATTTCTGATTTTCCCTATGGGGGTTCCTGTTTCTCTGGGACTATGGGTAGAATGTGCCACTGTTTTCAGTTTGAGAACACCAAAGATGTTCATCATGCTTCACTGTTGCAGTCATCACATTTGGGTTATCCCTGCCAGGGTAGCTCTTGGCCGGCCTAAATACCAGAAACTTAATATTTCTGTCGGTTGCTGTCACTTGAAGACTGATGTCAGGTCATTAATGGTATAAAGAAAGGCAGCCGATGCCATTACATCAGTCTTTCTTGCCGTGGAGCCTGAAGCAGTTCGCACGAGTGCCGGTCGGCCACTACCTGAGTTTTGTTTCCGAATTGAAGTTGAAGTCTTCAAAAGCTAAGTACCCTGTTGGGGATCCTTTTTTCTTGCACTAACCGATGTCAGAAAGAGTTAATAACTGTCTCACCTGTGGAAAACAAATAACACACCTGGACTTCCACTCTTACTGCGTCACTTGTCTAGCCCCAGATCCCATCCCTCATTGTTGGTTCTGTGCTTTAACGCCAGAACTATTCGTCATTGGGCCCTTATTGTAGCCAGATATTTCCAGTTACATTTTCTGTCAGTAAGCCATCCGACAGCAGATCTTCCGAAAAAAATAACAAAGATAGAGACAGACTGCACAGGACCAAACCTTCCGACGATGCTACCATTAAGCTGGTCATTAGTCCTCTGGAACTCATTGAGGTGCTTTTGCAGCCCCTGATGCCCACTTAAGTTAATTCGCAGTCTGCTACAGAGACCCTTTCGGAGTCCAGTATGCCGCAGAACTCTTCTTCGACTAAGGAGCCTGCCGTCGTCTCTACCTTGGATGGGTCTGGAGCTGCTGTGCAGGCACCGGCTTCTGAGGAAGTCCTTCGCAACACCGAATCCCAACATAAATCGATGCCTTAATGGCTACCGTTCTTTCGAAAACAACCACGTTCCTTAGGCCCAGGGGTTGAACCACCCCAAAAAAAATGACTACACATTCTCAGGTGCCTGCTCCTTTGCCTCAGTCTCAAATGCTTAAAATGGCAGAAGACTTCATCATGCTGATCAGGGGAAGCCAAGCCATTCCTTCCAAAAGGAAAAGAGATCTGTCCCCAGCAGTTTTGTCTGAACAAGAATCAGATGAACCCGATGCATCTGACCCTGAAGACATGCAGCCCCTCTCCACATATGAGGATTCTGATGCAGAGGAATCCATTCCTATAGCCTCTCCCCAGAGGATTTTTCATTTGGGGAGACCTTGCATACTTTAAGGGAATATTTCAAATGGGAGAGCCAAGAGTACCCACAGTCTAAAAAGAGACTCCGAGTTAATGGACCTCCCTCAACACACAGGCCCTTAGCCATCCACCCAGTCCTAGATGTGTGGTGGATGATGTCTTCCTTGAATCCAGACACCCACCCTCTGCCTCTGCCCACCTTCACATACCCCCTAGGAGGAAAACTGTCCTTTCAATCAAGCACCTGGGCCACCATTACCAAAGACCAATGGGTTCTGAACATTGTGTCTCAGGGGTACAAATTCTCCTTCCACACCCTTCCAACCCCAAAAGGGTTCCCGGATCTACCACCAAATCAGTGGGCAGAGGCTCAAAAGCAAATCTATTCCCTGCTCTCTTTGGGGGCAGTAGAGCACGTTCCTGCAGAGCAGATAGGTCAAGGCTTCTACTCCAGATCTTTTCTGGTGCCCAGAAAAGAGGGCACCTGGCATCCCATCTTCAATCTATCCATTCTAAACACCTTCCTGGTGATCTCAAAATTTAAAATGCTCACATTCCAGTAGCTGTTACCCATGCTGTCCATGGACGCTTGGCTAGCCACCCTGGACCTAAAAGAGGCCTATCTCCACATTCCCATCAGGGAGTCCTGCAAAAAATATTTCAGCTTCAGGGCAGGATCAACACTTTCAGTTCTCTGTGCTTCCCTTTGGCTTATCTACTACTCCCAGAGTTTTCACAAAATGCCTACCTCCAGCCATTGCCTTTTGCAGACAAAGAAATATTCAAATTTACCCCTACTTAGATGACTGCCTTATTCAGGAAGACAGCCAGGAAAAGCTGCTCAAAGACATGACCTTTGTAAAGGACCTACTAACCTCCCTAGGGTACACAATCAACGAAAAGAAATCCAAACAGGTACCGACCAAAAGGATAATCTTCCTGGGAGCAAGTCTGGACACAGCATTCCAGATGGCATGCCTAACACCAGAGAAACAAATTTTCTTATCGGCTTACTTCTCTCAACTGGCCACCAGGCCCCAGCTTTCTGCAAGGAAAATCCTGCAAGCCCTGGGGTTCATGGCATCTTGCATACTCCTCATTCCATATGCCAGACTGCATACGAGGAAACTTCAGTGGTATGTAAAGAGCCTTCAGTGTCAACATTCTCAAGACCTGGAAATTCTTACCTATTATTCCTTGCCTGAGGAAGGAATTTCTTTGGTGGACAACAGCCTGCTCCCACAACAAGGGACTGCCCTTCTCCCCACACCCAGCCACACAGACCCTCACCACAGATGCATCAGACTACACTTGGGCTGCTCACCTGGATGGCAGGTGCATTCAGGGCCAATGGGACCCCCAGCAGCTCCCCCTGCACAGTAGTCAAAAAGAGATGATGGCTGTGCAGCAGCCTTGATAGCTTTCAAACCCCTTCTCTTTCCAGTGGGTCTCCTGATCAAAACAGACAACACCACTGTGATGTGGTACATCAACAAGCAGGGAGGGACTCATTCCTACCCGCTGTACAGGCTGGCCATGACTCTCTGGTTTACAACCACTTCCATGCAACTACACCTGTTAGCACAATACATGCCAGGCTCTCTCAATTCCTTGGCAGATTAAGCAGAAAGCTTTTGGGTCCACACAAGTGGCAGCTCAACAGAAACACCTTCTTCCTAATAACTCAAAAATGGGGAACCTCGGAGGTTGGCCTCTTTGCCTCCCACACCAACCATCAGCTCAGCAAATTCTGCACCAGGGAGCATCACTGCATGGCATGGAAAGTGGATGCTCTGTCCTTTCCCTGGGTAAACCTCTCATTCTATGTCTTTCCTCCCCTACCTCTCATTCTCAGGGTACTGCTCAAAATAAGGGAGAAAAAAACGAGGACCATTCTCATAGCTCCACACCCTCAATTGCAGACAGTTTGTCAGCTTGACTTATACCCTGACCAATCTTCCACCCTCAGTAAACAGGTTCTGGATTTTATCCGAGAGGCCAGACACCCTAGCACTAGAAAGTCTTGTGCAGATAAATGGAAAAGGTTCTGCATGTGGATCCAGGTTAAGGGGGGCAATACAGCACAGCCATCTATCCCTCTCATCCTGGATTACTTAGCTGACCTACTACACACTGGTCTCTCTTTCTCTATAAAAATTCATGCCCCACTGAGCAGCCTCTCTTTTCACGCCCTGTGATTAAACAGTTCCTCAGAGGGGCTAGCAACTTGAGGCATCCCAGAAGGGCACCATTAGCTTGGGACCTTAACTTTGTATTGGAAAAGCTCACCCTGCCTCCTTTTGAACCAGCTTCTTCTGCAGAGCTAAAATTCCTCTCCTGGAAGACCGCCTTTCTCCTGGCGATCACTTCAGACAGAAGAGTCTCTGAGCTGCCAGCACTCATTTTTGTGGAACCCTTCATCATCTTCCATGCAGACAAGGTATCCCTCAGAACTAATCCATCCTTCATGCCCAGAGTGGTGTCCAGTGTGGCTCTCAACCAATCCATCCATTTTCCCACCTTCTTTCCTAACCCCCAAAACAAGGGGGAAAGGATTCTGCACTCTCTAGATGTGCACAGACATCTCAGATACTAACTGGACAGGAGTAAACCCTTCAGAAAGTCTGATCAACTGCTGGTTAGCTTTGCTTCAGTGGCAGAGGGCAAAGCCATCTCTAAGCAAAGCATTTCCAAATGGATAGCACACTGCATCCATTTCTGCTACAAACAGCATGGCAAGCCTCCCCCCCAAAGGGGTCAGGACACATTCCACCAGAGCAGCCTCCACCTCTGCAGCTTTCCTCAGAGGAGTCCCCACCAGGGACAATCCTGGAGGCTGCCAACTGGACATCTGTTCACACCTTTTCCAAGCATTACCACCTGCCTCTCTTCCGAATCCAGGGCAGGGTTTGCCTTTGCAGTCTTGCAGGGTATGCTAGCCAGCCCCTAGCCCCCTTGACTGCTTCGACCCATTTCCTCAGCTTTGGGAGTGTACCCAAATGTGATGACTGCAACAGTGAAACACGAAGAACGTAGTACAGTTGTGTACACTTACCATAAATGTAGATTTTCGAGTGTCTTCACTGTTGCAGTCCTAGTTTCCCTCCCTCCATCCCCCTATTTCTATTTACCTTTCTTCCTTGTTGTTCTACTGTCCTTATAAGGGACATATTGGTATTTATTTTCCACTGGTGGGGTTCTGCCATCAAAGCCTGGCCTCCTACTTTGGGGGCTCCTGACAGGTTAGGGCAAGAAAAACTGATGTAATGGCGTCGGCTGCCTTCCTTTATATCACTGATGACCTGACATCAGTCTTCAAGTGACAGCAACTGATGCAGAAATACTAAGTCTCTGGTATTCAGGCTGGACGAGGGTTACCCTGGCAGGGATAACCCAAATGTGATCACTGCAACAGTGAAGACACTCTAACATCTTCATTTATGGTAAGTGTACGCAACTGTACTGTTTCTCAGTCCCTCAGAAAATACTGTAAGTTGTTATAGAAGGAATTTCCTGAACTTACACTCATTTCTCCTGTTCTGTCTGCTTCAGAAAAGGTATGCTACTGCCTGCAAACTTCCTGATAACCAGCAGGCCCTAAAAAGGCAGGTAGAATATTTAAAGTTCCAAAGTCTTTAGTTATTCACTACTCCCAAACCTGACCCAGTAGCTGTAGTTTTAGTTAATCTCAATGCTGCTAAACAGTTGATTCCAATCCTACTCTTTCTGATAAGGATGTGAAAATGTTTGATTAGTACGGGGGGATTGTGTATATTACTGCAACTTTGATTTTCAGTTTGTTATATGTAATTATAAAACTGTGGAATGTCTTGTCTGCAGTTAATTTTTGTGAGGAAAAATAATTTTTAAATAGTTTAGTTTCTTCTATTACAAAGGTCACTACTCATTGTTTACAATTTGTGTATGACTCTGTTGATACTTATTCCAAGGCTAAGGCCACTTGTACTGTTTTGCATGGCTACATTCTCACAACTTCCTAGGTGATAAAAATGAGATTTTTAAATTCCCCTTTGGATAGAGATTTTCTAGCTCCTGTGCTGTAGATATGATCCAAATGTGTGATGAAAGGGGTAAAATAATCCATGGAATTTCTAAGATTTTTTTTCAGCCCTCCTTTTCCAAATTTTGTAAGGAATTTTATAACTCATTCAGTTTTGGCGAAAAGATGAATAAACAGTTTCAACAAAACTGGCTTTCACAAAGAAATGGCAAGGGAGTTACAAAAAGAAGCCTTGAACCTCCAAAAACCAAGGGCAGTCCAACAAGTCTGAATGACTCTCTTAAAAAGACTTTGTAACCACCATCCCCTTGCCCAGTGGACTGCTTTTTTTCTGCCAGAAAGTCTGAATCTCCATCTTTCTCTCTTGGCAACAGATAGTTTCATGCAAATGGGTTCTGAAGATCATTCATCAAGGTTACAGATGGAAGTGAAAGGAAATTCCTCATTCTCCATATTAGACTCTTTCTTTTAGTTATTCATCACATGCTGTCCCAAGGTGTGATAGAACCATTTCCTCCTTCGAAAGTGGGGATGGTTTTTCATTCAAGGATGTTTATCAAAGAAGGAAAGAAAATGATTTGAGTCCAGATCTGGATCTTTCTTTCCTAAACCTGTTTGAGATTGTGCCAAAATTCAAAATGTCAGTTCACAACCTATTGCCTTTTCTTCCCCTTTCAATTTTCCTGATAACACTAGACTTAAAGATGCACCTGTAGTTTTCATTTGGTCTTCAACCTGTGGGATTTGGATCCGGCACAGATCCGACTTGGCTGTCTCCTCCCCTACCCATAATGCTTCACTCTCCTTCGTTCCCAGATCACATTTGCTGCTCGTTTCGAACAGCATGGGTTGCCGTTGGTCTAAGCTCATCCAGATTTTAGAGTCGCTTAGTAAGCTTTTTTTTCTGTGATTTTTTTTTCTCTATCTACCCTTTCTCTTACTTCCAGTTTACCCCCACATTGGTCCTTTTACGGTAAAAAAAAATATATATATATATAGTTTCTTGCTATCTTTTGTCCTTTCTCTCTCATTTCCTTTCTGTTTTGGGAGTCTGTGTGTGGCTGCTTCTTGTTCCCATGACCGAGACTCCTAAGCTAGGGTTGAAGAAGTGTACAGAGTGTGGGCACAAGATTCCTCCATCTGATGCCCACACTCTGTGAGTGGTGTACTTGGGGGTTCCCCATCTTGGTTCCTCCTGCTAGATTTGCGTGGGCTTCAACCCCCATTTGCTTATTGCCAAGAGTTATAAGCTTATCTTGAAGGGCCTACTAGCTCCATCAGCTGAGGCCTCTACTTCCACTTCCCCTGCTTCTGGGACTCAATCTCCCGCTAAGAAGCCCAGGGAAGGAGAGCGCTGGTCAAGCACAAGGAGCAGGATCAGCCGAGGAAGAGATCTTGTGATCGGTCTTCCTCTGTTGAACCACCTGCCAAGTCAGCACCTGAACAGGCCCAGAGTTCTCCTCTGCTCCGGTCTTGTTTCTTCCCAGAGACTATTCCTGAGCTAGGTCTCCTGCCTCTGCCTACCCTTGGCACTATTCCTGGTTGGGGATGGTAGCTTCCTCTGTCTGGTCCACTCTGAGCCTGTCTGAAGCCAAGGTGGACAGGATGATGAAATTTCTTCAGTACTGGATTCAGCTGGGAGTCTTGCCTGCTCCAGTCCCCTCTGGAGATGTGAACAATCTGTCTACTTTCCTCCTGATATCTCCTTCTCCGATCTGACCTTTGGCTTAGGGGTTTTTGGTTCCGAGGTTTCCAGCTGTAGAGGTGTCAGTGCCAGTGGTCCCTAGTACCTCGACACCAACAGTTACCTTGAGTGGTTCAGCTCTGATATTGGAGTGGACTGACTCTCAGAGCCATAGCTTTGGCTCCAAGAGTTTTAGAGCTCTCTCTTCCCCTGAGGGCTTTGGTACTGTGGAGTTTGGCTCTGCCCCCCCCCCCTCAGTGCCAGGTGGCAGCGGACTGGCAGGTACCGCTGATGGTTTTGGCTCCCACAGCACTGCCTTCTGGGGTCCACTCGCCTTTGGCATTTGAGGTGGTGGAGAGGGTCCTCTCAGCTCCTTTGAGAGCCTTGTCACTTTTGTCCTCTGATTCTTCCCTGGCTCCCTTGATTTCTGGGCCAGAGTCTTCTGTCCTGTCCCCTTATGGACAGCCTGTTGCCAGACCACCCCAGGAGGTTCCTCTTCTGGAATCCCCTGAAGCTTTCAAGTCCTTCCCGGAGATTCCCCCTGAGGAGGTACCTTGGAAGCATACATGCAAGAGGAGGCACTTGGATTCCCCACCGGAATCTCTCACAGATGTTACAGACTTGGATAAAGGGAATGGTTCCCTTCAATCACCCCCTGATGGTTTCCTTTGGGGACATGAGGTGGGTTGTCTACCCTCAATCCCAACCCTTATGAGTCTGTATTCCTGGAAGCATTTGTCATGGGACCTTCTACATCTTGGGTGCCCCCCCCCCACAGATCCCTGTGTGGATCTTATCTCTAGTAGGGCATGGAAGGAACAGGAAACAGTTGAAACCATCCCCCAAACTCCCAGACAAGGTTCTCAGTGCTCCTTTGGCTAGGCCCAATTGTTCAAAGGGTTCCCCAGTCAATGCCATAGTGGTTGCCGCAGCCACCAAGAATGAGCTGGTCCAGGAGAGTTCCACAATCCATCCTCCAGACAGGTAGTCTAGGGTGATGGACTGCTTAGGGAAGCAGGTGTATGCTTCAGCCACCTTTGCTGTGCATGCCATGAACTATTTGGCCCATGTCACAGACTGTAGAGGGACCTGGTTAAGGAGGTCTCAGTCTGCCACAGAGTCCATGTCAGCAAAGAAGAAGGGTTTTCTCTTCCTGTATGCCCACCCTAACTGCTATTTCAAACACTTCAATTAGGCTACTTTTTCATGCAACTGAGGGTGCCGCTAGGGCTGCTGGGATGGACGGCATGGTATTAAGTGGCATGATTGGCTCTGGGTTTGTGATTTTTTTGGAACCCAAGGCACCATTTACGAATGGCCCCTTTGACAGTTCAACTTTGGCAAAACTGTTCATGACACTCGTACCCAGAGCAAGAAAGACAGGAAGACCTTGTCTGCCATCGGGATCCACTTCTCTATCCCACAATGATCCTTCTGTAAGAATCAGCATGGGGTCAGGAAGATGTGGTTTCAGAAGTCTCTGGGTTTTTTCCCCAGGATGCTCAAGGTCAGTTTCCCCCCAGGGGATGAGGGGAAAATGACAGACGCCGACCATGTGGCAGAGGGGGTCTGAGGGACCAGGGGTCTCAAGATTCGTTGTTGGGCAGACCCTTTCAACAATCCTAAGAGAATGAGACTAGTAAAATGAAGTAGCACCACCACAGAATAAATATTCCTGTGATGTAAAAAATGAAAATAATGTAGAAGGTATAGAACATCCACAGGAACAAACCACAGCTGACAAAAAATCTTTCTATAGTAAGAAGTCTCTCCACTGTTGTAGCATAAATCTTCTGGTGCAAACACAATTCAGTTAATCACAACCATGTAGTCGAATAAAACACTTTATTTTTAGTTCAGAGTGCTCCCCTTTGGACTCACCACTGGGTGTTTACCAAAGTGATAGCGATAGTGGCGGCTCAACTGCGGCTGCAGGAGATTCAGGTTTTCCCTTACCTGGACAATTGGCTGCTTTCCTCTCCATCCAGGCATTAACCGATTCAAGCCAGGATTATCTTCTACTTCTAGCCCCTTCCCTCTGCATTTCAGTCAATCTAGCCAAGTCAAACTTGACACCGGTCCAGGTGTTGGACTTTATAGGTGCCCGGCTGGATGCAATTCAGTGCAGGGTGTTTCTGCCTCTAGACAGGTTGTTGTCTCTACAACACCATGTGAAGTGTGCTCTTAAGACCCATCTCAAACCAGCGGGTGTGGTTCTTCAGGCATAGGGGGTCCATGGTGGCCACAGTCACTCTTCTGCAAACCACATGCCTTCATATGCGCATTCTTCCATGGACTCTGGCAGTACAGTGGTCCCTTCTAGATCTTCTGCTATCATACCTGGTCCTGCTGTCCCACGTTTTCTTGGTTTCTCTGCAGTGGTGGCTTCAGTCCCAGGATCATCTCGTTTGTTCTTCCTTTCCCTTCAATCATGGTGATCACGGATGCCTCCCTACTCTGGTGGAAGGGGGGGCATTGCATGGGATAGACGGTCCAAGGAACATGGTCTTCCCTGGAGACCAGTCTGCATATCAGTGTCCTGGAGGTGAGGGTGGTGCTTTTGGCATTGCAAGCTCTCCATTCCTTTCTTCCTACTTGGGACTATTGCCATCCAGATGGATATGTCAGTAGTCTGGTACATCAACAAACAGGGGCCACCAGATCTTTACCCCCTTTGCTGTGAGGCCATGAGATTGTGGGAGTGGGCAATCTCTTCCAATTGATTTCTGGTGGCAGTGCACATTCTGGAGAAGTCCAACATTCTAGCAGACAGGCTCAGCCTTACGAGTGGTCTCTGAACCCTTCAGTGGCGGACATGATCTTCCAAAATGGGGTCATCCGTGTTGCGATCTCTTCTTTCCTTCCAACTTTAAGTGCAGTTCGCTCTGATCCCTCCTCTGGGGGAGTCACCCAGAGACACACTGGTTCATGTTTGGCCCTCCAGTCTACTCTGTGCTTATCTTCCTCTCCCTCTGATCCCCAAGTTTATTCAGAAAGCACAATGGTTGAAGAGCAAAGTCATCCTCATTGCCCCTTTCTGACCTCATCAAGTTTGGTTCCCCACTCTGCGGTCTCATCTAGTGTGTCCTCCATAGACTCTAAATCTGTTTACAGATCTGCTGATGCACCCGTCAGGGGTCCCTTACCCGGACTTAGTCAACCTGAAGCTCACCACTTGGCTACTGCAGTTCCCTTGATGGCCAGGACTCCTGGGCTCTCTTCCCCTGTCAAAAAGATCTTGGTTGCAGCTCATAAGGCTTCCACCAGGAAGATCTATTCCAGCAAGTGGAAATGCTTCTCTGTTTAAGCTTCTCAGCATAATCTGGATCTGTTTACAGCTCCAGTTCCTACCATTTTGGACTTTCTAGCTCAGATTTTTCACATTGGTACTAGTTTTCTGCAATTAAAGTTCAGTTGGCTGCAATTTACATGTTGGTGAGAATTCGGCCACCTCTACTTCATCTAAGCTTTGCAAAGCCTTTTTGAAGGAACCCATGCCTCCTTTGGATCTAACTCTGGTTTTACAGGACTTGGTTTATCTGCCATTCGAATCAGCTGCCACTGTCGATTTACAATTCTCATCTTGGAAGACTGTCTTCTTGGTGGCTATTACCTCGTCCAAGAGGGTTTCTGAGCTACAGGTGTTCTGTCAAAGTCCCCTTATCTGCTCTTCCCTAGTGACAGAGTGACCCTTCGTACTAACCCATCTTTCCTACCAAAGGTGACTTATGAAGCTAGCATTAACCAAGTGATTAATTTGCCAGTTTTCTTCATAAATTACCAGAACAAAGGGGAATACAAATTACATTTGCTTGACATTCACAGACAGTTGCAATTTTATTTGCATAGAACCAAAAGTCTTTGACAGCTGGGTCAACTTTTTGTGTCTTTTTCTAAGCCACGTCTGGGAAAGCCTATTTCTAAGGTTACTGTTGCTTATTGGATTTCTAGTTGTATTTCCATGGCCTGTTATTCTAAAGGTTTGTCTCTACCAGGTCCAGCCCAGGCGCATTCTACCAGATCAGTATCTATTTCTGTGGCCTTTTGGTCCAGGGTTCCTAGCTACTACCTGGTCCTCTTCTCATACTTTTATTTCCCACTACAAAGAAGATATTCTCTCCAGGAGCAGGGCTTCCTTTGGCTCAGCTGTGCACCAGAACATATTTCCATAAAGGCCTCCAGTGGTTATTGTAGCTAGGGACTCAGTCCAACAGGTTGAAGACCAACTTCAGATAAAGAAGTTATGTACTTACCAATAACATTCCATCTGAGTTGTTGCTTTTCATTTGTCTTCAACCGTCCCTCTCTCCTCCCCCCCCTGCCTTTTTGGCTGTGTAATGGACTGGACAGAGGCAGCTGTAGGCAGCTTCTTGGCTAGAGCGGAGTCTGTGTGTGCCAATGCCCCTTTTGGTTAAGTATGAAATTCTTTTTTGCTGTGATGGGTTGGTGCTGTTCTGCAGCAAACTTGATCTGAGGGAGGAGGGAGAGTGGGGCATTATAGATAGCGGAGGAGCTTGGATTTTGGCTTTGCTGGAGTAGACAGCTGAGTTGATCCGTGCCGGATCAAAGTCCCACATGTTGAAGACAAATGAAAAGCAACAACTCAGATGGAACATAATAAGTACGTAAGTTCTTTTTATCACTGTAGTATTCATCCAGCCTTCAGATGTTTCTTTTTGTCTGGATCACATTTTCAGTTTTCTGCCTTACCCTTTGGACTATCAGCGGGACCAAGAGTGTCTAGCTCCAGTTGTAGCTCATTGCAGGCTACAGGGTATCCGCATTTTTCCAGATTTAGAACAATTTGTTTATCATTTCAGAGTATTTTTTAAAAGTGTCAGGAATCTCTCTCTTGGGTGAGAGATCTCTTTCAAAAGCTGGGATTCCAAGAGAACATTCAAAAGTTTGTCTTCACCCCTTCATACAGGATTGTGTTCCTGAGATGTCAACTAGATACCTCAGGTCAAAGAGCTTTTCTTCCACAGGAAAAAATAGGCATATATCTTTGTCTAGGGTTTTGCACACAGACTTCAGTCAGTGCAAAGGAATACCTCAAGATTTTGGGTCTTATGGCTTCTACGATTCTCATGATAACCCTTTCACAATTCCACATGAGGAAGATACAGTGGTATCTGAAGTCTTCCTGGTTCCAGCACCAGATACCCTTTGTCTTTTCAAATTGTAGTACTGGGATTTGGAATTTCTCATAAGACAATTCATCTGATGAAGACTACACATATCCTTAAATCTTGGTTTCCACTTTTCCTTCCCTGTTTCACTACTCTGTCTTTTCAAATCCCAGTACTGGAATTTGGGATTTGTGAGAAGAAGAGCCATCTGATGGAGACAACAGATATCCTTAAATCCAGGTCTCCCTGATCCAAAGTGGTCAGTCATCAGAATCAGACACCTTGCAATTTCAGAAGAGATAAGTGTGCAGGGTGTGTGAGACACCAAGGACAGACACAAGCACATAAATATCAGAAATGCTTGCCCTGATAAGGCACTCAACCTTCTGAATCATCTTTGATCCCGTGGATATGTACAAGTTGTTAAACAATACTACATTTATGTGGTACATCAAGTATGTGGAGGAGGATCAGGCCATTTACCCCTTTTCAGACTAGCCATGTAAGCTTGGGGTATAGTTTCCCAGCACAGTCTCACTGTACTGGCGTCCTACATAATTATATGGCATGGCAAGGCCAGAGCCTCAGGAATGTAAACTAGATCAGAGGTCTTCCAAGATTGGATCCATGATATGTGGGGATGTCCTCAAGTAGAGACCACTTTACGTCCTCTCTGAACAGTCAAGTGGCAAGATTATTTTCCAGGACTCCATACAAGAAGGTCTGGAAGACAGATACCTTTCCTTTTCTTTGGACAGGAATGTAACTATGCTTTTTCACCCCTTTTCACTAATTTCTAGGCTACATCTGAAGATTCTGAAGATTCATAAGGAATTCCCCAAGATCATTGTGGTGACTCCCTTCTGACCCAGGCAATTGTGATTCTCCCTTCTTTTGGAAATGGGCAGGGGCAATTACCACAAGCTTCCCACACAGACTGTGCCTAGTCAAACAAGAACAGGGGTGTTTGATACACCCCAACATGTATCGTCTTCAGTTGACTGCCTGGATTGTGAGGTCTGAATTCCTTTTAGGCTCCTATTTACTGGGGACATGCAGCAAGTACTAATGGAAACAAGAAGCCTACTAGAAAATCATATATTAGTAAAGGGTAAATGTTTTCTAGTTGGTGCCAAAAACATAACCAACACCCGTTCAGGGCTAGTAGTTCTCTGTTTTTTTACAGTATTTGTCTGGCCTTGCTTACCCTGTGAAGGTTCATTTATTGGCCATTTCAGCATGCCTGTTCATGGATGATCCTCTTTCAATGCAGTCATGTTAAAATGATTTTAAAAGAAGTTTTGCACATGAGGCCCCCAATTAAAATGGTATTTCCTCCTTGACATCTTAATTTTGTGTTAGAGAAGGTAACTCTTGCTCCATTTGAAACCGCTATCCCAGCTAACTTGAGGTTATTAACATAGAAAACAGTTTTACTGATTGCTCTGACCTCTGCAAAGAGAGTACACGAGATGCTACCACTTACGGTGAGTCAGCTCTATCTCATTTTTTTCATGGACAAGTTTTCTTGAAAACTAATCCTTTTATGCTTAAAGCAGTGTCCAAGTTTACTTTAAGTCAAACTGTCCATCTTCCTGTTTTCTTACCTGAACCTAAAAATGGGGTAAAAAGGATATTCCATACTTTGGATGTCGAAAGACCACTCTGTTACTAGACCAAACTAAATTTTTCAGATCTTTGTATCAATGGAAAAACTGTGTCAAAACAGGCTATTACCTTTTGTTATACTCACCATAACAAAACTATTCCAGGCAGGGTCAAGGCCCAATCTACCAAGGCATTGGCTTCATCTGTGACTTTTGGAAAGGTTTGGGTTCTAGAACTAATACAGAAGATAATAGTTGGTTCCCTGTACATACTTTCACAAAACATTATAAGCTTTATTCCTTCTCTAGGGCCAGGTCAGGCTTTGCTAAGACCATTCTCCAATGGCTTCTATACTCTTCTACTTTCACCTCCCAACTGTAGTAAGCTAGGGTAATCTACCCATACAGCTTTGGCTATTGCAGCAGTGATGAGTACGGTGAACTGGTGACCTCCCTTCTTCCATCCCCCTTGTTTGTTGTGTTTTGTGTGTGGACATTTTATATTTTATTGTTTCTAGCATTGTCCTTTCAATATCCTCATCTCTGTTGGCAGAAAAGCTGTGTGAAGGGCTTGATACTCTAACTTGGGGTGTTTCATGTAGCTCAGTTTGAGCTGCCTGACCATCTTGGAATGTCAAATGTGCCCTGAAGCTTTGGAAGCCGGCCATGTGTAATATCCTTGTAAGGATATAACCCATAGAGCTATTGCAGCAATGATCATTTGAACATATATTGTTATGGTAAACTAAGTTGCACAACTGTGCTTTCTGAAAGCTCTGTCACCAACAGTTTTGACATATTTATATTTTTGCTATGTAGAGCATGTTATCTTGTAACTCAATAGTATGAGTTGCGAGTAGAAACATTTTGTTTAGCTTCTTCCAGTACAGCTCTTTGTACCTTTGTAGCATATCTAGCTTGCCTGGAGGCCATCTCTGATATTTCTTCAAGGTCAGTTTGTCATGTGGCAGAAGACACAGCCTCATCTCCTGCCAGTATACCGGTGTTTCAGTGTCTAATTCTTCTGCTAAAAGGCAAGACATAAAAGTACTTAGTGCCATTTCCTATCTCTGCCTTGTTTATTTTTTTTGTTTTGTTTTGTATTTTTTTAATTTGTGTTCTTTGTAAGTCTGATACACAGAAATGTCTTCCATTTGCTTAATGTCCCTGTATATTGTCCCATCAGGAATAATAGGTCTTTGTTCAAGGGTATCTTTTTTTATCAGTATACATTACATTCTTCTTTTTCTCATCTATATGTTGCTTCTCCTCTATATTAGAGTGACAGAACACATTAAAGTATTTTTTCTGACTTTCCCTGACAATGTGTTCAGAGTTCTGCTCAGGTACTAATACTACTACCACCACCTCTTTCACTACAGTGAAGTGTCTTTTACAGATAAGCTTTTCCTCCTCGGTACACATCAGCTTCTTAGAATTATCAATTTCTGAAACTTTCTATTGTAGCTTGACAAAATGTTTAGATTTCTGCTTAGGTTAATCTCCTAATTTCATTCTCTCTATTCACTTTCATAATCTCTTCTGTTCAGTTCTGTTAGTCTGTTCTCTGTTTTGCAGCACTTTTAGCTTACTGTGACACTTTTTTGTTTTAAGAAACACTGATTTGCAGGCCCTTCCTTCTCTTCATTCTGTTTTAGCAAACTGCTGTGTCACAAGTTTATGCTGACATATCTCGCTAAATGGTAGATGTTCTCTCCTTTCTGTATTCTTAATCATTTTTTATACCTTTAGGGCTTTCTAACACAATGCCCTGATGATCTTGTGATTCATTGGCTCTAACATCCCCTGTTTAACTTGGGCAGAAGTATATCTATAGGCTTATTCACATGCTGATTCCCCTCCTCACTCTGAGGTGATTTATCAAAAGGTCTGAATTCTTCCAATTGCTTCCACAAATCTTTGAAATGTGGAAAATCTTTCCATCGTGCCATGGACTAAATGGGATATTACAGCAACAGGATGATATACCTAAGCTGAGTAATTGGATACTGTTCTATCCATGAATGCATACTACAACTGGTTTGCTAGTGAGGGTTTTCTTTCTCCATACATATACTGACCCTTTCTCAATGCGACTGTGCTACTTGAAACAGAATACTGACTTAGTGTTCCATCAGATGATTTATTGCATTCAACTGACACAGCATCATTAGTAGCATTATTTTCAGAGACTTTCTGCCGAGTATAAGTATTACTAGTACACCTAAAAAAATCTCACTATGCAAACTTTTTTCCATATTTTTTTCTGTAGCTGGTACTTTGTTACCAAACTTTGAAACAGGTGCACAACCTGCAGGGTGTAGACTGATTAGTTCTGTACATAGTTTCATGGCATAATTTTTGTAATGCATCCAATCTTTCAACATCATAGAATCAGTTTGATGGATCCACTTTCTCCTCAATTTGTCAATGGTAAATGTTGATGCAGTATTATTTTCAGTATGTTTCGGATATGACCATTAATTATGTGCTTTAAGTTGCATGATTGTGATCTTACCATTTTGTTATGCAGAAGTCCAATATGAAACTTTTTTTCTGTTAGTCTCTTTTTGGAAGTAATACACTTTTAAACCTTTACATTGTAATGATGATCTGGCCCATTCAGCTTGGTCTTGTTCCTCTTGGTGGGCTTCCACTTAAAGGGACAAGATGTTATCTCTATGTCATCCCTGGTTAGTTTTAATGGTGGGACTACCCTTAGCAAAGATGTAGTTGACCACTGGCTCCATCACTGCTGTTGTACAATTTTTATCCTGGCAACAGACCAAGTGGGTGCCCTCAAAAAACTTCCATGCAAACATCACAGGACTACCTTTCCCAAATGGGAAAATTATGTCTGAAATATGTGGCTGCATTATGGGCATCAGAAGCTTCACTTTCAGGGCTTTGACAAAGAAAAGTGTGCCAGAATCGTGCCTGCTGCAGTCTACTGATATGAAATACCGAAGGCAGTAGCGACATCAGTTTCAGAAGAAAACAAATAGTTGTATTATACATATGTATAAACAAAACAGTGTAAGAAACTTCTGTGTGTGGAAGATTTTCAGTACATTTTTTTCTAGTTAATCAATGTATATTAATCAGATCAGACAATAGTAGTAGAAGTAGCGAACTTAAACTCATCTTAAGACAAAACAAAACAAAAAATAATAGAAAATATATATTTGTACAGCATTACGAAGTACTCAAAAGTAATCCAAGCAAGGCAGGCAGTCCGTTTACAGTCAAAAATCCTTTAAGTATTTAAGTACACAGACAAGCGATCCAAGTAAAACAAAAATAGAGTAATAATTTCCCTCACAAGCTTTATATATATATATATATATATATATATATATATATATATATATATATATATATATATATCTACACATTTTATCAGGCATGGGAGTGGTTTATTGTGCTGTAAAACTAAGTGTTTTTATACACTTTTTTATATAGTGATTAACTAGAAATATATGGACTGAAAATCTTCCACACAGAGAAGTTTCTTACACTGTTTTGTATTTGGACCCAATACACTTTAGTGGGTTGTTTTGAGACTTCGGGGATACCACAGAGATTACTTGTTTTATACATATATATATATATATATATATATATATATATATAAAGATGCAGATCTTCACAAAAACTCATAGCAAGCAACTTCATTGCTGTCTCAAGCAGTGAGAATACACTTTCTTAGTAGGCCTGTTTCTCTCTGAGCCATTGAAGAACACTCGTCTGGTGTCCTGTACCAAGACCAGTACCCATCTTCCTGTAGATATCTTCCAGGTCTTTATTCACTATACAGTCAATCTTTCAGAGCTGCTACTCTGGGCATCAACCCCCAACCACAACCCTCATAAAAAGCTGCTTTCTTACATTTTTAAAATGGCATAGTGCTGTTCTGTACTAAGCTTTTCCTTGGAAAAGCACAACCGCCACCTATGTTACACTGGTCTCTGTCCCACTCTGTGTAACATTTGTAACTCGTGGTCAAACCGTGGATGTTCTTTGTGTTTCACTGTTGCAGTCATTACATTTAGGTTATCTGCCTACAGGTAGCCCTCAGTCGGCCTGATTATCAAAGTCTTGGGTCCTATGTTGATTGCTGTCTCATCTTCCATGACATCAGGTAGTCAGGGGTATAAAGCACGCAGCCGATGCCATTACATCAGTCTTTCTTGCCGTGCGGTGCCCGAAGCAGAAGCAGTGGTGCCGGTCGGTCGACTCCTGAAATTTTCGTTTTCGAGTTTCAGATCTGAAGTTTTCAACTAAGCTAAGTACCCCATTGGGGAACCTTTTTCTTGCTCTAAACCGATGTCAGTAAAAGTTAACAATTGTATTTCTTGTGGAAAGCAAACACCTCATAAAGATTTTCATTCGTACTGCATTCCTTGCTTAGGCCCAGACCATGACGTACCTCGTTGTCGGTTTTGTGCATTATTCAAACCTCAAACTATTCGTCGTGTTCATTTTCACATCTAAATATTCTGGTACTTGGTTCAATTATCCTGAAATGGCTTTGGTAAGCCACCCAACTACTGACATTCCAAAAAAACGCAAAGATAGACCGCATAGGTCCACAGCTGCCAAACGACGCTTCTCCTAAGCTAGTCGCCAGTTCACCGTTGCTCAGTGAGGCGCTTTTGCAGCTCGATACCCGCTACTTCAGATTCGTAGGCCTCTACTGAGACCCATTCGGAGTACGGTATGCCGCGGGATGCTTCTTCGACTGTGGAACCTGTGGATGTCTCTACCTTGGATGGGTCCAGAGCCGCTGTGCAGGCTCCGGCTTCTGAGGGTGTATTTAGGCCTAATGACTTGCATATTAAACTGGCACCATCTTGTTCTTCAAGGCCCAAGGCTCAATCCATGCCTAGAAAACTGACACCCAGACCACATGGTCAGACCCCTATGCCTAAATAACAAAAGATAAGAATGGCTGAAGACCTTATTACTCTAATCAGGGGAAGCCACCCTTCTCCCTCTAAGAGACCTAGAACTGATTTTCCTTCTGATTCTTCTGATCAGGATTCTGAAATTTCTGTTTCTCTGATGACCAGGAGTTGCCCTTATCTACCTATGAGGATTCTGATGCAGTGGACTCCATTCCCTTTGCTTCCCCTCCAGAAGATTTCTCTTTTGGTGAAACTCTGCATACTCTTAGGGAGCATTTCCATATGGAAAACCAGGATTACTTTGACTCCAAAAAGAAGCTTAGGGAATTTTTACTCCTACCTCAACACAGGTCTTTAGCTATCCCTCCTATACTGGACATTGTAGATGATGCCTTTTCAGAATCTAGCCTGGCCCCTGACACTTTACCCCCAGCTCCCAGTAAACCTGACAGGTATTAGAGTTCTTGACTCTCACAAGTTCCTCTTTAAGAATCCTACTGCGGATCCTGAGACCATTTCACAGGAGCCCAAAGGCATTAAGGTTACTACTGCCAAAAACCCTACCCCCTCTGATAGAGATTCCAGGGCCCTGGACAGATGGGGAAGGAAGGTATACACTTCTGCAACTTTGGCCATTAAGGCCTTAAACTGCCAGTTCATATTTTAAAGTATCAGCAGCATATTATTGGATTGCTTAAACAGAAAATGATGTTGATTCCTGACTGTGCTGAAAATAAAGAATTACAGGATTTAATGCATTCTGCTGAACAAGTTGGAAGACGTACTTTGCAATGTGGTTTTGATTCATTAGAGCCAAACATAATGCTGTGCACGTAGGTTCCGCATGGCCAGAAAATACCATAAGAGAAACACAGTTAGCCAGCAGTTGTAGTGATTCAAAGTATGAGAAACATAACACCAAATAAGGTACTAAATAAAGAACTTTATTGGACAGACCGGTTTCAGCAAAAAGATGCCTTCTTCAGTGTGGAATAAATGGACATCCATTTATTCCACACTAAAGAAGGCATCTTTTTACCGAAACCGGTCTGTCCAATAAAGTTCTTTATTTAGTACCTTATTTGGTGCTGTGTGTCTCATACTTTGAATCACTACAACTGCTGGCTAACTGTGTTTCTCTTTGATTCATTAGAGGCATCTTGCAGGGCTGCTGTCACTGGGTCTGTACTTAGACATACTTGGCTAAATTACTGGATGCTCCCTTAAACCAAGACCATCTGTTTGGCAACAAAACAGAAGTAGTACTTAAAAAGATGGAGGAAAAACTAAATCTATGCAAACTGTTAAAGATTTCCTGCAAGTACAGCCTCCCAGATTTAGTAGGCACTGGCCTTCTAAGAATTGGTCCTTTCCTGCCTCTTCCAGGGATTCTCAGTCCAAACCCAGAACAATCAGGGCACCCAGGCTTCAGTCCCAAGGTACTCACAGGCCTAAGCAGTGGGGGGGCTCCCACTTCTAAAGATGGAAGTAGTAAGACACCCCCCTATGGCAAACTGTCACAATGACTTAACTTTAAACCTTCCAAGCCCTGCTCAACTGACTGTTCCTTTAGGGGGAAAGATTGCCCTGCATGCAAAAAACTGGAAACTCATTACCCAAGACAAATGGGTTTTAAATATAGTTTCTCAAGGATACCGATTCCACTTCCACTCCTTACCAACCCCAAATGGTTGGCCAGACCTACCCCCAAACCAGTGGGCAGAGGATCAAAAGCAAGTTCTCTCTCTTCTAAGCATCAAGGCTATTCAACCTGTCCCAGAAGAAGAATGGGGGCAAGGTTTCTACTGAAGACTTTTCCTGGTACCCAGAAAAGACAATTCCTGGTGTCCTATCCTGGAACTGTCTACCCTAAACACTTTTTTGGTAATCCCAAAATTCAAAATGCTAAGACTTCATCAGCTGCTTCCTATGCTAGGCAAAACTGCCTGGTTGGCAACACTGGATTTAAAGGAAGCCTACCTGCACATCCCAATAAGAGAATCTTGCAGAAGATACCTACTCTTCAGAGTAGGCTGCATGCACTCAGTTCTCTGTACTGCCCTTTAGCTTGTCTACTGCACCCAGGATATTCACAAAGTGCCTAGCTCCAGTCATTGCATTTTGCAGGCAAAGAAATATTCAAATATACCCATACCTGGACAATTGTCTAATTCAGGCAGAAAGCCAGGACATACTATTAAATCATCTGGCATTTGTAAAGAAATTACCAACTTCTCTGGGGTACACCATAAACGAAAAGAAATCACATCTAGTACCCTGCCAACAAATTGTATTCCTGTGAGCAAGCTTGTATACAGCTAACCAGATGGCATACTTCACGCCAGAGAAACAAGTTCATTTGACATCCTACTTCAAACTACTGGCCACAAAGACTCAGCTATCTGCAAGGAAAGTACTGTAAGGCCTGGGGTTCATGGCCTCTTGCATTCTATTAGTTCCATATGCAAGACTGAATATGAGGAAACTACAATGGTATCTAAAAAGCCTATGGTGCCAACATTCTCAGGACCTAGAATCAATGATTCCTATCATACCTTGGCTAAAAAACAAATATAGATGAAAAGCCACCAGCTAGACAATAAATATTGTTTAACGTACTTCGAACAAACTTGCGACAAACTTAAAACGCCAAATAGAAACACTTAAAAAAACAAGAATAGAATTCAATGTGAGCAATTTTGTTTAAATATTTTAAACTTCCTCAGACAAAAAACATCTATTACATCACTTCCTTTTATAACTTTCACAGAAAATTGCGTCAAAATCAAATTCAAATTGGAGCATGCTCAGTAGCTAAAAAATGGGAAATAGAATTTCTAAATACAATTCAAGGAATGCTTAAACAACAGCAAATGAATACTAAAAAGGCAATAATAATACATTATATTATATAAAAATTTAAAAACTAATAATTTAGATCATTCTTTTTATATAAATCATGAAATCACAACTTCTCCAACCCTTAACATTTATAAATTATTAAATATTAAATATTAAATAATAAAATGTCACAACTAATATATTCCATATAGTAAATTATCATATAACATATATTATTATTACATAGCTTCCTCCATATACACTCAAAATTATTAAAATACTTAAAATCAAATATTAAATTAATCTTGAATTTTATTACGAGTCAATACTTTTAATTTTAAAATTGGCCCTATAGAACTTCTTTCATTTAAGCCTGGCATACAATCAGCTTGTAATTTAATTTGCCAGGTAAGTTCTCTTTCTTCTAAAATTAAGTTCCATGGGGTTCTTTCTTCTATTTCCACTTGATCTATTACCATATAATTAAAATTATGATTATTACATTCATTTATATGTTTTGCTAGCGTGTTGTTTAATTTTTTATTTTTTATGGCATATTCATGCTCATAAATTCTCTGAGTGAATGTTCTCTCAGTTTTTCCTACGTAAAAGGAGAAACGAATTACAACTTGCAAGGTAAACAACTGCTTTAGATTTACAGTTAAACTTCTTTTTAATATAATACTTCTTATCACGTATAGTGAAACTATCTCCTCCTTGAATTTTAAAGCACCATTTACATGCTCCACATCTATACTTTCCACTCTTCACTTTTTTACACATTCCTATATTATTATTAGATTTTAATAAATCTTTAAAACATTTCCCTTTCCTATAAACTATTTTTGGAGATTGACCTATATGGTTTTTATATTGGGCATCTCCAAATACGGTTTCCCAGTTATTATGAAAGACTTCTTTTAATATTTGATAATCTTGTGAAAAAGTGATAACTAAGGCTTTTGAAAATTCTTCTACTCTAGTATTCTTATTTTTACTAGAGGTATCTAAACTTATGGTAGTCTCTCTATTGTCAAACCTACTTAAATCTCCATTACTTGCAGCATCAGTGACAACTTCACTTTTACCTTGCAAAATTGGCTTAAAATGACCATTTTCTCTTTTTTCAATAACTTCTAAAATTAATTTGTTTATTAACCACATTGGATATTCCTTATTAATAAACATTCTCCTTAAATATTCACATTCATTTAAGAAATCTGAATATCTTGTAATAATTCACGCAGCTCTCACCAATTGACCTTTAATTACAGATCTTTTTGGTGCTCAGGGTGTGCACTAGTATAATGAAGGAAGCCATTAGAATATGTTTTTTTCCTATAAATCAGGGAAATATACACTTTTGCCTCATAATCTTTCATCAAATTAATGTCTAAATAATTTTATCCAAATTAATATTCCACGTAAATTTGAAAAAGTTTGTGGTTTCATTGATATAACTTAAAAATTAATTTAAAATATCTATATTCTCTCTCCAGACTAAACATATATCATCCTGAAACCGATGATATGATTTAATATAATTATTATATTTACTATTAAAAATAAATGTCTGTTCCCAGGACATCATAACTAAATTTGCATAAGTTCCACCACATGATGATCCCATAGTGACCCCTTTCTTTTGGATATAATATTGATTATTACATTTTAAATAATTATTATATAATACTAATTCAATTAATTCAATTATAAGATTATTTAAGTCCTGTTGAACAGAAGACTTAAACAAA
The DNA here is from genome assembly GCF_019279795.1 of Protopterus annectens. Lineage (NCBI taxonomy): Eukaryota > Metazoa > Chordata > Ceratodontiformes > Protopteridae > Protopterus > Protopterus annectens. Next base: position 935,056,950 of record NC_056735.1, on the reverse strand, counting down.
ACTTCACTAATCCATTGAAGCCCAATATCATGGGGAATAACTGTATATAGATCGCATATGTCTATTGTTACCAAAACATCTTTGGCATCAAATGATATATGATTCATGTGCTCTAAGAATGTCCAGGAATCCTTACAGATATATTCTTCTTTCATCATAACTTTTTTTAATTCATAATCAACATACTTAGCACATGCTGACGTGATGGAATCTCTCCCATCCACCAGAGGCCGTATGGGGGGATCTTCTATATTTTTATGCATTTTGGATTACCAAAAAACACCGGAATCCTGGGTGTTAGAATATTAAGATAATTAAATAAATTAATATCTATTCGTTTATCTAAAAACATATCATTAATCTGTAAAAAATCTTTCTATAAGCACAATTCAACTCATTTAAGGATACCTTTTCGTAAGTGTCCGTATTTAGGATCAACTCCATTTTGTTATTATAAAAATCTACATCCATAATCACTGCCCCTCCCCCTTTATCTGGTTTCATAACTCTTATATTCCCTTTCTGTAAACATTTTAAAATTTCGAATTCATCTTTACTTACATTTGAGGGATAATTTGTTTTTTTTATTAATTCTATTTAAATTCCTTAACTGAATTTCGCACATTTTTTCGTACATTAAAAGTTTAGGATGCAAGGGGGGGATTATATATACTTAATATATTAAATTTATGTGATGCATTATACATTGAATCCTGAAACATAAATGAAAAGTTAATCTTTCTTAAAAACAATTTCATATCAATGATAGTTGAAGTAACATCAAATGTATTAGAAGGAACAAATGAAAAGCCTTTTGACAGTAAATTCGCAACTTCCTGATTAAAATCAATTTGAGTAAAATTATAAACTTTAAAGTCACCAGATTTATTCATAATGACTTGTCATAACTTGTTATGTAGGTTCTTACTACATTGTTGCATAATCGTTTCATGTCCATTCTCGTCAATATCCGAACCATTATGCATTCTTATGTTCTCCATTTTTTGTCTTTGGGCCTGGCACCTTGAAACCCCGCCGATTGTTGGTTACCATAAGGAATTTTATTTTTAAGCCTTTCAGAGTGTCTTAATTCAGGGTATTCGTCATCATATACCAAATCATTATGTAGATTCCCTTCATATTGGCCTTCTCTTGCAGGGTCAGATCTATAAGCTTGATTTAAAGAATAGGTCTTGGTTTTCTTATTAAATCCACCTGGAGGTCTGGGATATGCTATCCCATTTGCGTATTGTTTAATGTCTCTTTCAATTTTTTCTGTTTTAGCATTCTTTAATTTGATAATGTATTGATCAATACTATTATATATTCTAATCCTGTCATATTGAACTGTATCAAAAGAAACATCTGCTGTAATTATTTTATCAAGTTCATCAAGTTCAGATATCAGATTATCAATTTCTATCTGATTATATTTAATCAAAGATCTTTGCCACATCGATCGAACAACTGCAACAGTTCCATATGCATAGGTGAATTATAAACCAATCCCATAGGGTATTGCCATAAGCGCAACCCTTTAGGGATAATAAGTCTGATGCACTCTTTCAGATATGCACTTTCAAGTTGCAATTTCCTACATTTCATTAATTTAATATCAAAGTCATTTAATTTATGATCAATATCACTATTAGCATTATTACCTCCTTTAGATTGTCCAGAAAAAACAAACGATTATTCCAACCACTCATTTAGCATTGGAACAGATTTTCTCTGTCCATCTCTGTGCATAAGTCCAAAGTTACTCGACTGCATTCCTTGATTAACAGAAACATCTTTCTCTTTTTCACCATTGTCCAAACCTGTGGCTTCCTTCCTGCCCATATGGTTATTAAAACAAACTGGAGTGATGTTAAAATCAAAACTAGTCTGTGAAGGTTGCATTGGTGCTTCTTTTCCATGCCTATTCATACGACCATCGTCGTTTTTGTTTAGTTTCTCATACAAAATATCCACACGCTGCGTTAATTTCAAAATCAAAGCTGTTAAATTCCCAATCCTAGCCAATACCTTGGCTAAAGGCAGAGTTCCTTTGGTGGGCAGAGGCCTGCCACCAAAACAAGGGACTGCCATTCACTCTACCCCCTGCCGCCCAAACCCTAACAACAGACTCATCAAACTATGCACACTTGGCAGGGCAGGGCAGTGCATTCAGGGCAAATGAAACCCGAGTCAGATGCACCTGCATATCAATCAAAAAGAAATGTTAGCTGTACAGAATGCTCTGACAGCCTTCAAGGACCACATTCTTCCAGGACATTTATTGGTAAAGACGGACAACACCACTGTTATGTAGTACATAAACAGGCAGGGGGAACCCATTCATACCCCCTCTGCAGATTAACCATGGCTCTGTGGAACACAGCCTTGAGCAGCTACCAAGTGCACCTACAAGCTCAGTTCCTGCCAGGCAAGCTAAACACACTGGCAGATGGCCTTAGCAGAAATCTCATGGAACAACACGAGTGGAAACTGGAACCAAAGATATTCAACATTTTGCGATTCAAATGGGGGAGCCCAGAGATAGACCTGTTTGCTTCCCCTCAGAACTACCAATTGGGCAAATTCTGCATGAGGACTCCCCACAGACAAGCTTGGAAAGTGGAGGCTCTGTCCTTCAGCTGGAAAAACCTATCAGTTTATGCCTTTCCCCCTCTGCCTCTCCTCTCCAAAGTGCTACTAAAGATCAAACAAGACAAACCAAGGACAATACTTATTGCACCAGACTGGCCACTCCAACACTGGTGTTACCCCTTCTTGTGCAGTGTGTCACTTCTGGAACCATGGCACCTGCCTCAGACCCCTGCCCTGCTGTCCAAGCAGGAGGGCCAGATTCTGCACCCACAGCTTTAAACCCTGAACCTTGCAGCCTGGCTAATTACATGACCTCTCCTGTACCATCCCTCAGTAAGCAAGTGATGAATGTCATTCTGGAGGCAAGGAGGCCTAGTACTGGAAAATCCTATGCTGAAAAATGGAAGAGATTCTGTTCCTGGAACCAAACATAGGGGCTGGACACAACTGTACCCAATCTACCGCTCATTCTTCAATATTTAACTGAGATGCTTCACAACGACCTTTCCTTTTCTTCCATCCAAATTCATGCCTCCGCCATCTCAGCTCATTTATAATACAGAGCCACCCCTCTTCTCTCATCCACTGCTGAAGCAATTCCTCAGAGGGGCCAAAAACTTATGACCACCCAGTAGAGCCCCTACCCCAGCCAAGGACCTTAACTTTGTATTGGAAAAGCTCACTCTACCTCCCTTTGAGCCAGCTGTAAATGCAGCATTGAAATTCTTTTCTTGGAAAACAGCCTTTCTCCTAGCCATGACTTCAGCAAGAAGGGTGTCTGAATTACAGGCCCTCATGGCAGTGGAGCCTTTCATCATCTTTCATGCAGACAGGGTGCCCCTCAGGACCAATCCCTCCTTTATGCCCAAGGTGGTATCCAGTTTGGCCCTTAATCAAGTCCATTCATTTGCCAACCTTCTTTTCTAATCTGCAGAACAAAGGGGGAATGAATACTGCACTCCTTGGACATGCACAGATAACTTAGATTTTACTTGGATAGGACTAAGCCTCTCAGGAAATCTGAACAGCTGCTGGTTGCATTTGCTGCAGGGCAGAGGGGAAGACCATTTCAAAGCAAACCATTTCTAAGTGGATAGGCCATTGCATTCATTTCTGCTATAAGCATCATGGAGAACCTACCCCACAGGGGATAAGACTGCATTCAACCAGGGCTGCTTCTACCTCTACAGCCTTTCTCAGAGGTGTCCCTACCAAGGACATCCTAGAAGCTGCTACCTGGAGTTCTGTACATACCTTCACCAAGCATTACCACTTGCCAATTTTTTCTAAATCCAGAGCTGGTTTTGCCACTGCAGTCTTGCAGGGCCTTATAGCTGGTCCTAATGCTATCTAACTGCCTCCTCCCTTCCTTAGCTTTGGGAATCTATCCAAATGTAATGACTGCAACAATGGAACACAAAGAACATAGTACAGTTGTGTACATTTAACATAAATGTAGGTGTTTGAGTGTATTCACTGTTGCAGTCCTGGTTACCCTCCCTACAGCCCCGTGACTTCTATTGACTATACCTCTACTCATGTTTGCTATGCTTAAAGCTTTCTGGTGTATTTGCTTTTTGTTGGAGGTGTAACTTTGTATATAATTGCTTCCCGTTATGGAGGGCACCTGACATCTTGGGCAAGAAAAACTGATGTAATGGCGTCGGCTGCATGCTTTATACCCCTGACTACCTGACGTCATGAAAGATGAGACAGCAACCGACGCGTGACCTAAGACTTTGATAATCAGGCCGATGAGGGCTACCTGCAAGCAGATAACCCAAATGTAATGACTGCAACAGTGAATACACTTGAACATCTACATTTATGGTAAGTGTACACAACTGTACTTTATTTCCACGCCACAGGTCTGAGCAGTCCACAAGCTAAGTAAGTGTATCCAGAACACCAGTTATAGTTTATTTTATTTATTTATTTAACATTTGTTTACCAGGAAAGTCTGACTGGGTTAGGAACCCATTTTCATCGGAGGCCCAGGGAAAAAAGCTCCAAATGATACATGAAAGTTAAGACAATTTACATGAACAAGATGAAAGTTAAGACAACTTACATGAACAAGATAAAAAACAAGTATTAAAACACATTAAAAACTGAATACTAAATAAATGCAGAGAGGTAGATGCAATAATAAATACAAAATAAATGCAAAGAGATAGGCATAATAATAAAACGTACTAAATTAAAGTGAAATGGTAGACTGCAAACATATATATATATATATATGGTAGATTGCAAACAGATATATATATATATATATATATATATATATATATATATATGGGTCTGCTACGGTTGATTGAAAACTCACTTGACTGAAAATGAAATTACTAGGACCACTTCAATGAAAACTAATTTCTTTGAAAATCATTTAATTGAAAGTCATAAATGGCCTTTTCCCCACTGTAGTGTGACCCTGGAGTTAGTATATAAAGTAAGGGGGGGGGGTGGGGGGCACAGCCCCCCACATATTATAAACATTTTAAACTATACACAGTGATACAAGTGCAATAAATAACTGTTTCCAAAAGAGAATATATAACCAGGATATGTGGGGGCTTTGCCCCCCACACCCCCCAATGTGGGGGGCTGTGCCCCCTACACCCCCCCCCACTTTATATACTAACTCCAGGGTCGGACTACAGTGGGGAAAAGGCCATTTATGACTTTCAACGAAATGAGCTTCAGTCAAGTGAAGCTTTTTGTGAAGTGGTCCTAGTAATTTCATTTTCAATGAAGTGAGTTTTCAATAAACCGTAGTAGACCCATATATATATAATATATATATACAAACACACACCTCAGGTAGGAGTAAGGTAAAAGAATGAGGATCAGAACATTAGATGCTTAGAAGGATGGGAAAGTTAAGGGTGTAGAAGTATAGAAAGTCTGTTAGTCCAATATGCTAGTGGTTAGTAGATGAAATTCCTGTTTTAGGGATAGAAAGGAAAGCCCCTAGAAAGTGAATGGAGTTCACCTGTTAGGGAAAGAGCAGGGGCAGGTATGATGACATAGAAAATGTTTTTTTAGGGTGTGTTTGAAGTTGTTAAAGCTCTCAATGGTAGTAATCTCTGTTGGCAGAGAGTACCACAGCTTGGTGGTGGGATGCGAGTATAGGCACTGTGAGCCCAGTTTTGCACTTGCCCACTCAGGAGTTAGTCAAGTGAATGAGGCATAATTATCAGGTTGCCATTCTCAAATCACGTGTGACCATCTCATCCAAGATAACGTTTCCATCATTAAGTCCTTTGTTTTAAGGGTCTTCTCGAATGTCAACTTCAATGAGTGTCCAGATTTTTGGGTACACCCATTACTACCTGAGGAGAGCAGACACACTCTCAAAGACTGAGGAACTCCATGGCAAGTTCACTGTTCTTGTCACTAATCATTAAAATATTCCAAGATCAGCTTATCTATGGAACTTATTTCTTAGCTCAAAGAGGAGATTGAAGAACTCTTGTAGAAATGTCTAATGCTAACATAGTAGAAATGCCTCATGTTAACCTAGAGGACAATAGTCAGAGAGTAATCTACAGCTCACTCCTCTAAGGAAATGCCAAGAGTAGTTTGGCATGACAACATCTACCCGAGGCATTTCCTTTCCAGACAAGAAAAGAGTATCATATTCTAGCTGGATTCCTTCTTAACCCATCTATAGTTGCACACAGTAGAAATACTGCAACAGTGCATCTAGATAAATATGTGGCATACATTGTTTTCTTTGAACTCTGCAGTTAGCACAGAGGTTTTGTCAGCTTATTACAGCAGTTTTCTTACACTTCTGCCTGATGCCAAAGCCTTTGCAGCAGGAAATCAAACAGATTTTGTTTACTAAATTTTCAGTTTTCCTTTTAGGTCCTGTGACATCCATCACAGCTGTCCAGTTTCATAACAAATCTTCAGGAATTAAAGAAGCCCATCTGGCTGTTTCCTAAGCTACTTACATTTGCTTAAATTCCATGGAAGTTTCTAGCTTGTATACACGTGTATTTAAGTTGTAGTTCTGTCTATATCCCTTGGTCAAGAGTATCAACTCCCAAATTCCTATTAGATTGACACTAAAAGGCAAACCTTTTCTTGCACAGATTCTATAATCTTTTCATTTAGTGATGAGGAATATGTCTAAACTTGTTACTGATTTATGCATTAACAGCAGAATTTAGTGTAGCACAGTCTGTATTACAAGATGTCAGGATGAAAGTGAGAGCTCAGTATATTGTGATATTCTTGCAATTCAATTTGTCACATTACCTCATACAGTACCTATGTGCTGTTACTGACTGAATCATTTGCAAGAAATACAGTGACCAGTGTGAGAGAGACTCACACCAAGGCTTTCACTGTATGACAAGGTTAAGGGCACAGCACTGATATAGTGTACATCTCTAAGCACTGCACTTTAAACATGCCACTGGTTAAAGGAGGTGTTCATGAATAAGAGCCTAAAATTTATGGCTCTCTAACATACATACATAATGGGTCTGAAACTGCAGCTAGAGGTTTCATACACTCTAAATGCTTTGTCTGTGGCATGCAAGTGTGTGTTTTTCCATAGAGACTGGCAGAATAGAGCAGCACAAAGTAAGGAGAGATTAGAAGTCCAATGAAGAAAGTGCGAATACAGAGTCAGTGTGTTTTAGTCCCAATGGATATCTATGCTGATGTGGAACCTATTTAACATTAATCATTGTATTTCAGAACATAAATGTATCCATGTGAAGTGTAACTTGTACAAAGAGGAGCCATTGTGACAGAGCACATAAGTGTGAACACTATAGGACCAGTGTGCCCACATTAGGAGTAAATGCAACAGGGCAAGTTCAACAAGTGCTGTGTCTTGCCTCATCACACATGAAATCATACATTTTTAAACTAACTCTTACATTGCCAGCACATAAGGAGTCAGCTTTCCCATTGTTCTGCATGTTGCTTAGTACAATCTCTAAGATGAAGAGTCTCTGAGAAAGCGATGGGTTTATTTTATTGGTTTTCAGATTTCAAGGAGTCTCTGTATGTTTAGTAGTAGTATATTTACAGATTGAGAGTGTGGCTATAGAGTATGAAGGTGGGTGGTACAGTTGAGCCCACCCTTACTACATAAACATTAGTATTACATGATTTCTTTTCATTCTTGTTGGACTTTTAACACTTTTAAACTATTATTTAAGATATGGGCAGACATACATTAATATAAAAGAAAAAAAAAACTAGCTTGTTTCTGGTTACATTTATTATACATCACATATGCTCTCTTTTATAACTATCATCACTCCCAACATTACATAAATATCTCAATTCCAGCCTTCCCTTAAAGCTCACTCCTGAACATTATTTTGCATATACTGTTCCAACACTTTCCATTTCTTTTATCTCTCTTACAGTATTCAGTCCTTCAAATAATGCTGGTTGGGTTTTGTTTTCCATTTTCTAGTAATTACTTTTTGGCAGCCACCAGAATTAAACTTAACGCCTTACTATGTTTGGGCAGTTCAGATCCTGTGTACCAGCTCAAAATAATCATTTTCTTAGTTACACCCATTTGCTCACCCAATATTTCTGACAGAGTATTCTGCAGTGATGTTTTAAAGTCTGCAAACCAATTACAATCCCAGAACATGTTCCCATTTACCTCTCTTTCCCATCCCACCTCCAGCATTTGCTGTCTACCTGAGGAAAATTAGTTTGGAGTCTGCTTGAGGTATAAAAAGAGCTATTAAAACACTTCCAATCAAAAATCTTAAACTTTCTAAACCTTGTTGCATACTTGGGAGCCAAATATATGTCCTCCCACTGCTTCCTTATAAATTGCTTCTCCATTTTTTCTAACCTCCTCTGATTGATTGTTGTAGCTATTGTGCATTATTTTATATGCCCTACTACTAATTTCTTTAACAGCAGCTTCCATTCTAGATTCAACTAAAAACTCTGTCAATCCCTTGTAGGGATGGCTGTCTGCAGTTCAAATGTCTTGGCCTTATCCCATTCTATTATCTTTCCCACTAGTTGTTTGCTATCAATACCTTGGTTTATTTGCCAGTTTTCTCCAGTAAATTTCAGCCCCCTTGTGTCTATTCTGTGTACCACTACTTCCTGTCATCTATATCGACAAAATCTCCTTTCCTCCATTCTCACTTTGGCTTAATTCTTAGAATATTTCCTGCTCTTTTATTAATATAATATTATGTATGTATGTATGTATGTATGTTCTCCTTAAGGATCTGCAACAACAATCCTAATGTCTCCTTATTTTTTTGAATTACTCTCCTGCGTCATTATTATCCCTTTCCACTTTGAATTATAACGTTCTCCTTGTGTTATGTATGAGTCTTAATTATGTAGCTAACTCAAATATCCATTGAAATTAGGTAATCCTAAACCCCTAGTTCTATTGGATCAACTTATCCTTCTTAACTCTTGCCCTCTTCCCATCCCAGATACATGGCTTAAACTCTTTATTATTGTCTCCAACTTTTCCTCTGATTGATAAAAATATGCTTGACCTGTATGTAAAACTTGAAGGGGCTAAATACATTTTCAGTACTTGTATCTTGCTATCCATATCCTTAAGCAAGAGCTTCCAGTTTCTCAATTTTTGTATTATCTTTTGTTTAGTCTCTTCCCACATATCCTTTGCTCCCATAGCAGAAGCCTTTTTTATCCATTCTCCTAAATACTTCATCCTGTCATGTCCCCATAACTATAGGTATTGCTGAACCAATTCATGTCTGGGTAAATAATTTACAGCTTTAGCCTTTGTTTTATCTTCATTATTCTTGTATCTTGAAAAGATTTGATACAGTTTCAAAATCTTCTACAGCACTGAGTTGTCCTTTATTGGATTTATCAGGTGCAATGTGTTATCTGCAGATAAAGCAAACTTTTCTTGATTACCATGCCAATTATATCCTTGAATTTCTGAGTCCCTTATTTTCTTTGCCAGTAGCTGTAAATATAAACTAAACAATAAAGAGGAGATAGGACACACCTGACTGGTTCCTCTGTTCAAACCCAACTTATCATAGAAAACCCTTCCATTTTAATTGCTTCTGGTACCTTATATATTCTCCTAATTAATTTATTGCATCAGGCAATGCAAATGCTTCCATTGCCCTACTCATAAAATCTCACCTTATTCCGTTGAATGCTTTCTCTGCAACAAGACCCACCAACAACAGTATTTTCTTATATTCTACTTCACTCTTTATCGTCGTTTTATTAATGTCAAATGTTTGCTAATGCTTCACAAAACCCCATTGATCCATATCTGTCAGTGTTGGCAACACCTTTGCATTCTGTTAGACACTTGTAATAATGGTTTAAAATTGAAATGGGTCTGCGTGAAGCTGGGTCTGATGGGTCTTTACCGTCTTTAAGTATTACAGCCACTACAGCTTCCTTTCAAGATGGTGCTTCCTTTCCTTTTAAAATATTAAACAAAACCTTCCAATTCTTTATCTCTTTCTCCTCTCCTAACTTCCAAGCATCCACAGGAATACAATTTGTTCATCAAGACTTTCCTGCTGATTGATTGTACATCATTGTTTTTTCTCATCTGCCGCTATCTTAACTGTTAAATGTTGAGTCTCATCTACCTCTAACCTTTACATACTTAAGAGACCAAAAGAAATCTTTACAGAATACTTGTCATGATTTCCACACTTCTCTGTTTTATACAAATTTTCATAAAGTCTGAAATGGCTGTACAGCCTTTACAGGATCTATGGTTATTTTTATTGTTATAGTCTCCCTAAGTTTGGCAACAGCTCTTTTTACTTTCTGTTCCCTAAGCTGCTAAAAATTTTTGTGCTCTGTATTTATCAAAAAAAAAAAAAGCAGTTGCTTAACAGCAGTCTTTTTAAACTCATGCATATCTCAATACTCCCTTATTTTCTCTTTAGCACTCTACTGTTGCATATCATTTTGTTCAGAGATTCCCCTTATTCTGCAATGCTTTAATCTTTGTCAGCCCTTCTAAATAATTCCCATTACTTAACCACATCTCTCTTTCTTTTATTTCTATTGATTTTTCCCTCCATTTTCATTTTATCCCACTCACTGTCTAAAACTGCTGAAGAAGTTACTCTAATAATTTATACTCCCCATTCCTTGTGTCTCTTTTTAACAGCTAAGTGGGAAAACATCAGTGTCTCATTTTACTTCATTACACTGAATTTTTACCTTTGTCTTTTTTTGGCATGATCTGAAATTGTTACTGGATGTATGTCAAAGCTTTCAATTAAATGCAGATATTCCTGTGAAATATAATTTCTGTCTAGTCTAACCCAGTCATTGTATATTGGGGGAATAGTATGTACATTCTGAGTTCCTGTGACTATATCCTCATCTTCCATATCAAATATTTTCATAAATTTTTGCAGAAATCTACCCTCTCTTGTTTTGTTTTCCCTTCAGGGGTCCCTCAGATACATCCTTTCTATTGCAAATCAAGTTCCATCCAGTCCCCACCTGTAAGAAGTGATCCTTACTGAAAGTTGATTATTTCACACAAAATTTACTTAAGCTCCGTAATAGTAGATTTGCTGTTGTCCTTTTCATTCTTCCTCAATGTATGGATTACAGATCTGACTCTGCTGCAATCCACAGACTTACAGATCCAACAGTTGAGCTCCTCCATCTACCCATAACAGCCCAGTCAGCCTACAATACCTCAGATCTCATTTTCCACCATCTCACATGAATGTGGATCCTCTGTCAGGAGCGCATATTATTAGATGTTTTGGCAATTCTGAGTAGTTTTTCTGCTTCAGTAATCTGTTTCCTATAGATTTTTGCTATCCTCTCTCTATGCTTATCAGGTTTATTGGGTTTTTCCTCCATTAGACCTTATTTCTAATGTCTTTTTCTACCTTAGTTGGTAGTCTTTTGCATATTATTGTTATTACCAGTCTTACTTTTTACTCTATGTTTCCTACCCAATGCACTTTCTGTGGGCACAAACATCCAAATGCTGATGTCCACAGGAGTGTGTTTATTTTCTAGGAGAAACCCGTTTCCACTGATTGCTCTGTTTGTGCCTCTTTCAATTCTAGAGCAGTTTCTGATAGGAGAAAGTAACTGGTTCTTAAGGGTCTGCATGCAGCCTCCTTCCTCCTCTTTGTCAGGGGTTCAACCCCCCCCCAAGAAAAACAATCTATGACTTCTTTGGAGTATTGAGAGAGCTTCCCTACTCCTCTGAAAGTTTCTTCTTCCACAGTGGCTTATTTGAAGCCTTCAAAGAAGATCCAAAGAAGTTCAGATTCTGTTTCTTCAGTCCTAAAAGAGAACTATCAGATCCTAAATTCTGAGAGCTGATTGTTATATTGACAAAGTCTCCCAAACAGCTCCTGGATCCAAAGACCTCGGATATGATGATGAAATTCCTCAGACCTCAAGATTCAGATGGGGTTATTCCAGCTGTCTCCTCCATCAGATCCATGAGTCTTCCCTCCACTTCCCGTGTAGTCATATAGCCTTCTCCAATACATCCTATGGCTTCAGATCCCTTGAATCTGAGAGCCCTGACAGAGTCAGCGTCGGATCCAAAGACAGCTAGGTCTTCGACTCCAACAGTTTCTCTGACTGGTTCTGCTCTTGTTCCTTTGGATTGGGATGAGTTCCAGAGCCAATGCATCTGTGTTGGACCCAGAGGACCAGGGTCTACTCTGATGATGTTGGAGCTGTTTTCGCCCCTTTAGCCTTGGCACTAGATGGCTCGGGTCTGGCTCTCTCCTAGAGGTATGGGTCAGGACAGGGTCAACATTTGTAATAGAACCACAAAAGGAAGGCACAGTCTTCAAGCAAACAAGTTTATTCGCTTTTCACTCACTCACTCTGAGTAAGTGAAAAGAGAATTAACTTGTTTGCTTGAAGACTGTGCCTTCCTTTTGTAGAGAATAAACTTGTTTGCTTGAAGACTGTGCCTTCCTTTGTGGTTCTATTACATTTTTTTGGACTTGCAGTGGCTGCAGGGTCAACATTTGGCTGCTTTGGAGGTTTCAGCCCAATGAGCCCACCATTGCTTCTTTTGCTTTCAATGTGGTCGAGAGGGCCTTTTCTCATCCAAAAAATCCAATTTCTCTCTCTCTGTCCTTTGGATCCTATAACTATTCCTCCAGTGGAACCAAGCTCTGATCCCATTGATCCTACTCTACAGGAACAGTTGGTACCAGCTACCATCCAGACAGCTTCTCTACAGGAAACTTCCTCTCTTCAGATACATCCTCAGAGCATCTCACTGATGAGGTTCCCCCCAAGAGAATGTGCAAAAGGAAGCACATGTAGTCCCCTATGGAATCTCTCATGAAGGATACTGACTTTAAGGAAAGGGAAGGTCCACCAGATCCCCACTGGATGATGTCTCATTTGGAGCCATCGTAGAGATATTTGAGAAAAAGGTTGGATGGTCTTCAGATATTCCCTCCCCAGAGGAGTCGCTCTCTTTTTGGAAGCTTATGGTTCTGGCCTGTCTATGTCTTGGGTGACTCCCCTGGCTGATGAGCTTATTGGCCTAGTCTTTCACCAGGCATGTAAGGAACCAGACTGTCGAATCAATTCCCTGATGCCCAGATAAAATGTTGGCACTGTCGATGGACATACCCCGCACTGGAGCAAAGGGGAATACCTGTTGATGCCATGGTTGTGGTGGCAGCAACAATAAAGGAGCTAACTGAACAGAGCTCCTCTGTCCATCACCCAGTAGAGAATCAAGGGCATTAGGCAGATATGGACAGTGCATATTTGCTTCTGCGACCTTTGCTGTGATGTCCCTGAATTATTTAGATACTTAAAGCTAAAGAGGGATTTGACCAAGGAGCTCTCCATATCCCTCTTGAACCCACGTCTGTGGAGGACTATAACAGGTTATCTTCACAAGTGGACACTGTTATCCATTTCCAGTGTGTCCCTGAGGTTGATATCCTACACTGCAGAGTGTACCTCATGGTCTGCTGGTTCAGGCATTGCCATCTGGAGACATGCCTGGATGTGGTTATATGATTTTTTTCGGTGCCCTTAGTCTTTTCATTAGTGCTCCTTTTGATGGAATATCCTTGTTTGGCCCTTATGTTCAAGAAATGCTTTCTTACAGTGAACAGGAATGAAAGACCCTGTTTTCCACAGGAATTCACTTTTCTACCCCTCAGTGATCCTTTTCCCAGAATCAAAGAGGGAGCAAGAAAATGTGCTTCTGTAAATCCAAGGGGGGTCTTTCCAGGATCCACACAGGGACAAACTCCTCCAGGGGCAGAGGGTTAGTTCAAAGGGAAGATGCTTTCCTCAAGGTAGAGGAAGCTCACAAAACTAGTGTTTCTGAGACTCCTTTCTGGATAGATTCTTTCAGTGTCCCTGAAGGGTTGTCCGACTGCTCACCTCTGGAGGCAGTCACGGGGTGCTTGTCCTTGCACCCAAATGCCTAGGCTTCTATAACAAATGATTCTTGGGCTTAAAATAATATCCAGAGGTTATTTCCTACCATTTTTCCAGATTCCCCAATCAAAAGGAGTAAGCTTCCCAATGTCCCACCCAGTCAGAGAAAATCTGCAGCTCAGGAGATTCCAAAGCTGCTAGACAAAGTCATCCAGGAGGTCCCACCAGACCAAAGAGGATTTGGAACTTACTCAGGGTTGTTAATGCGAAAGAAAACAGGGAACCTGAGACCAATTTTTAGATCGAAGCTACCTGAACCAGTTTGTGAAGAAGTCAAAGTTCCGAATGGTCACAGTTCAGTCCATCCTGCCTGCCTTGTGCAAGGATAACTGGATGTGCTCAGTTGATCTTCAGGACATGTGCCATCACATCAAGATGAACAAACAATCCCGAAGATATCTGCGCTTTCAGTTGGGAGCCATTCACTATCAGTTCAGAGCCCTGCCTTTTGGTATCACCATAGACCCCAGGGTGTTTACCAAATGCATGGCAGTGGTAGCAGCTTACCTGAGACCACTGGGATTCAGAGTGTTTCCATATCTAGATGACTGGCTCCTCACCGCTCCAACCAGGTATCTCTTAAGACAGTCTAGAGAGTCTTTGCTCCAGCTTTGTCAAACTTTAGGCATTTCATTCAACATCTTCAAATGAAAACTACAACCAGTACAGAGTCTGGAGTTCATCTATGCCCAGTTGAACACAGTAAGTCAGATTGTTGCTCTGCCTACACATCGTGTGGATACAGTCAAGTTCCATGTACAACAAATTCTTGTTCATCCTACTCCTCCAGCCAGATTTGTCCTTCAGGCTCTAGGTTTGATGGCAACAACCTTAATCTTAATTCATGTTTCTATATGCATGTTCTCCAATGGAATGTAGCTGTTCAGTGGACTATTGTGCAATATCCCCTATACTTCCCAGTCACTCAAGTATGCAAAAATGATCTTTGTTGGAGTCAGTCAGACGAGATTCACCAAGGCTGTCCTTTTATTCCATTTCCACCAGTGGCCATGGATGCCTCCCAATTGGGGTAGGGGGGCAATTCTTGAGACTGATGGTCCAAGGCATGTAGTTCCCCCAAGAGGCCATTTCGCACATAAGTGTCCTCGAGGTAAGTATGGTTCTATTAGTGTTGCAACCCTTTCAAGATGCACTCCCTCTAGGGACTATTGCGACAAAAACCAACAATATGTCTGTGGTCTGATGCATCAACAAACAAGTGGGAACCTGATCTTACCCCCTTTGTTAAGAGGTAGCGAGTCTAAGGCAATGGGAGAGTTCCTCCAACTGCTTTCTAGTAGCAATGCACATTCTTGGGAAAATCCAGCGTACTAGCGAACAAACTCAGCAGATCCACTTTGTTACCTCATGAGCGATCTCCCAATCAGTCAGTGGCAGAGAATTTTTTCCATTGTTGGGGCCAACCTTGCTGCAATATCTTTGTGTTTCCCACAATAACACATGCAAGCAGGTATTTTACTCTAATCCCCCCTCATGGGGAATCGCTGAGAAATGCTCTAAACCATGTGTGGTCTTCCAGTCTTTCTTATGCCTATCCCCATTACTTCTGATTCCAAAATTCGTACAGAAAGCCAGCTAGTTGAAGAGTTCAGTTATCCTCATTGTCCCCTTCTGGCCTCACCAGATTATCCTCCATGGATACTGGACCCCACTCCAGATCTTTTTTCATCCATCAGGGATGAAGCATCCCAATTTTCTAGGCTTCAAACTAACCACATGGTTTCTCCAGTTCAGTTAATAGCTAGACAGCCCATGCTTTCCTCCTCAGTTTGTGTTATATTTTTAACTTTCCAGAAAGCTTCTACAAGAAAAATATATAGGAGTAAATTGAAAAGATTTTCAATTTGGGCCCTTACAAAGGAATTTGACAATCTTACTGCTCCTGGTTCTTTGGTTCTGGAGTTTTTAGCTTCTATTTTTCATGAAGGTGCTTGTTTTTCCATAATCAGAGTACAATTAGCAACCATATCAAATTTTCATTCAAGGAAAATCTTCCTCTTTAGCTTCTTCCACATTGTGCAAGACTTTTCTAAAGAACACATTTTTACTCAGGCCTCCAGTGAAAGATCCTTCACCTCCTTGGGATTTGACAGTCATATTTCAGGGGTAAGCACAGCAGCCTTTTTTAAACCTTCAGCCAAAACTGATTTAAAATGTTTGTCTTGGAAAACAGCATTTCTTGTAGCTACTACATCTGCAAAGAGACTTTCTGAACTCCAAGCTCTCCTGTCCAAATCCCCTTACATTATTTTTCAGAAAGACAGTTACATTACGAATCAATCCATCCTCCTTACCAAAAGTAGCTTCTGAATCAAATATCAAACAATTCATTTTCATGTTTTCTTCCTTAATTTTTTCAAATAAGGGAGAGTGCATGCTACATAGACAACTACATTTGTTTACACAGGACAATAGATCAGTTATTGGTTTCTTTCTCACTGAACAGACTGGGATCACAAGTTTCTTTGGATTACTGATTGCATTTCTTTTTTTATATTCTCAGCACGTTCTCTCCCTATCAATCCCTCTAAGGCACATTCAACTAGATCCATGACCACTAATTCTGCCTTTTGGTCTAGAAATTCCATTGATGATATTTGCACAGCAGCTACCTGGTCTAATGCTCATACTTTTATTGCTTATTACAAACTAGATTTGACTTCTAGAACCAGACCTTCTTTTGTTTCAGCAGCTCTCAAGAATATCCTTCCACGAGGGCCATGCATGATTCACATAAATGGGGACTCTGTCCCATACATTGAGGAAGAATGAAAAGGACAGCATCGGGTATTAGTTATGTTCATGCCAAAACTATGCATCTGTGTTGTCCATTTTCATTCTTCCTCAACTCCCCTCCCTCCTTCCCCTCCTGCTTTCATCTTCTGGAGTGATCTTGTGGATATTTTCGAACCTTTTGTTCCAGGTTTGAGGTCTAGCATTAGTTATTTCCTTCTTCCTACTTTATCTTAGGATGTGTAAGGCAGCAAACTTGATCTGAGGTATTGTAGGTTGACTGGGGCATTATGGATAGAGGAAGGAGCTTCCAAGTTAGATCCACAAGCCTATGGTATGCGGCTGAGTCAAATCTATAACCCATACAGTGAGGGAGAATAAAAATGGACAACATAGATGCATAGAATCAGTGAATAAAGTTTTAACTACTGCAGAACTGCTCTATTTGTTGGTCTCTTCACATCCCATTTGGTTCTTTTTTTTGTTGTTGAAGAACATAGATGCATGGTTGTGGTGAGTACATAACTTTAATTTTTTTGGTGGAATATAAATACATGCCAGCATAACCCTCCTGGATTGCCAGTAGCCCCTTACTACCACAAATCTGCCATTATTATTTTTTTCTCTTCTATCACTATTGGAGCTCCTCTAGCAATTAGTATAATTACTCCCTTTTCCTTTGTCCCTGATATTCTGTTGAATATCCATTCTGAAATCACATCATTTCCAAATGTGACTCCTGCAGCATTGCTATTTGCAGTCTGCATTTCTTAATGTAATTCAATACGCTTACCTTTTTTGTCTATACGTCTAAGGCATAATGTGGGCAGAGTAGCAGTTATGATAAGAAATTGTTGTTAAAACCTATTATACATGACTGCTTTTTTGAATGGCATTTTCAACTTTTCTTATATGCGCACAGTGTTCAGCAGGTTGCTGTTTTATGCATTTGTTTCTTATTTCCATTTAAACCTATGTCATGTTTTTCAAGATTTTTTCCTTTAATGAAAACCCTCAAACAAAAAAAAAAACTAAATACATTTTCAGAACAGCCCTATAACCTATTAACTTGGAACAAATGCACAAAATTATGTACATCTTCAAAAAATGAAGTATAACCCTCCTGATAGAAACAAATGCATCATTCAAGTAGCACCCACAGGCATTACCTAACCTAAAATTAAGGCTTCCAGAACTAAAGTGCACGCTACAACCTGTGCTCCACTTACACTGATTGGTGTCTGTTCTTTTCTTAATGCTTGTATGCTTTCATAGAAAACATTAACTTTTATCCTTAAGAAAAATAGCACTGTCTATCTTTAAATAAAACTAAGTTATACATTGTTCTGTTAAATACACTGATGTGTTAAGGCTGATAGGGAAGCTGCTATCTCTTATTCACTTCCAGTAATTTCAATCTTTTTTTTTTACTGGACTACTTGCCCTTGTACCTTTAAATTTTGCATTTCCTAAGCAAACAATGCTCACAACATTAATTGTTTGTGCCTGTAAGCAGCTATTTTTCATGGAAACATTAGAACAAAATGTACAACTGCCTTCATCTGCAGACTGCTTAACCCACTGAACATTTGCTAAAGGGGAAAAACAAAAAAGCAAGCTAATATGCATATGCAAGACATTTATAACTTCTCATGGCATTCTTCATGTTGTCTTATTTTTCAAGCATACTTGCTTACAGAAATCACATTTTTATATTAAGCCAAGGGCATTAATCCAGACATTTGCCTATGCAAAAATAAGAGAAAGCATCTCAACTCTACTTATCAGTGGACTTTGCACCCCATCCCCCACCCCAACAGCCCAAGATTACAACATGCTAACTTAAACTTGCTTTTGTCTAGCATTTCTTCTCATTTTGAATAGTAATACCTATATTTTCTTAAAAGTAATAAAGTGCCTGTTTATCACGTACAAGCACTCAAAAGAATTAACCTCACTCACATGATTGATACCCCTGATTTACTTTATAAATTTGCTTCACTATATAACAGTTTATCATGAAATGTTTTATACAAATACAATTAATAACCAATTGTTTTACCTTTTTTCTTTCAATGTCCTTCTAAACATTATTGTCATAAAATGGAGTATATGCTTTACAGTCCACCTACAAGCTCAACAAAGTCAACAAAAGTCAGTCTTTCTCAGCTACTTTTTCTTTCAAAGCCACATTTCAGAAATTTGATTGTTGCTTTATAATCTCACATTTATTTTCTAATTTCAGTGTTGTCTGTATTCCTACTCATCATCACCCAACATCAGACCACGTCTTTCAGAAAAAGAGGCAAACAATCTGAGGAATGTTAGGGGTTGGTGCATTATGGGTAGGGGAAGAGCTTGAGAGTTTTTGGTGGCCACAAGCTTTAGTAACAACAGGATCAGATCTGAACCAAATAGTTGAGGATAGAATGAAAATTGACATCCGGTTGAATTTTTTGAGGTGAAGGTGGCTAGCCATTCTATGGGAACGTATCCTCTTCATTTGCCCAGCTTAAAGTCTGGTACTAAGGGCTAGCAAGTGCACATCTGTGCAAAATAAACTGGAATATTTTTTTTTTCTTGGGAGGGGTGGCTATCTGTGTTATTGATGAAATAACTGGTGCTCAGTTTGTATTTATATATATTTCCCTTCTTTTACACTCAGTGTAACTCTCAATTTTCTTCCCCTACTTTTTGTATTACCATATTGTGTACATGTCTTTGTAATTCCATTACCATAGTTGGTAATTTTCGTCTGTCTTTATTCTTATTTTTCGTACATACAAAAAAAATGTTCCCCCTTTCTATTTTTTCTTTAAAAATCATCATGTCTGCAAAGCACCAGTTGGCTTCAAAATCTTTCAGAAGTGTGGGCAAGAATTAACCTTATCAGATGCCAATCCTTTGTGTATATTGTTTAGGCCTTCACCATTTGCAACAGGATTGTGCTATCTGCAAGAATTTCAATCCAAGTGCCTTAGCAGATAAGAAAAATAAATTAATATTGAAAGGTTTGCTTCCACCTTCATTTAGAGAGGCTATCTCTGGAGCTCAATCCCCCAAAATGAAAGTTAAGTAGACCTTGGGTAAATCTCCAAGGCTATATTCTTCTACACCTTCATTGGAGCCGCCGAAGAAAAAAATCTAAAATTAATCCAAAATCTGCTCAGGTCCCCTCTCCTTTAGATCTGACAAGAAAGTCTTCGGATCCAAGCTCTTCTCATTCAAAGATTCTTCAGAGAACTAGATATTCTCTGAGGTTGGATCCAGTTCCTTCAAGGGTTCCCTCTCACTTTCTGGAGAGATGCCGTTCAAAGTCACTGTCCCTTGCATAATCACTTTCTTCCAGGAGTCTAACTGAAGAAGATGTGCACAGGATGATGAGGAAGTTTCTCTCAGCACCAGTCCAGACGGGTGTTCTCCTGACTCCTGTCCCTTTGGGTCAGGGAGCCTGTCTATGTCTTAAACCATTGTCTACCTTGATACCACCAATTGTTTCAGAGTCCCTGGATCTGAACCTTCCAGTTCCATCTGGCTTGGATCTGAAGATTCCTTTATCTTTGGATCTGAAAATGTCTCTGAGCACACTGGCTCCAACTTCTTTGGATCCAGATGACACTTGGAGTCGAAGCTGCCTTTTCGGGTCTGAGGCATTGGAGGTGACTCTGAGGTTTTTGGAGCTGTCTCTGTCCCTTGGAGCTTCAGCATTGGATAGCTAGGCTGTAGCTTCCACCTCAGGGGGATTGCTCTCAGGTCAGATGGAGCCCATGCTCCAGAAGCCAGTCTACTCTGAGCCACTGTCATGCACCCCCTTTGGGTCTACAGTCCAGTTCACAAATGTCTCTGCTCTTGGATCTACATCATTCTATGCAACAGGGGCAGCCACCCCCAGGCCTCCAGATAACTGAACTGGGTATTACAATTTCTTCCAACAGTTCACCAGATCATGCCACCAAAGATGTTTCTCTGAAGAGGAAGTGCAAAAGGAGGCACTTGGACTCTCTGCAAGAGTCAGTCATTGAGGCTACTGACTTTGATAAGGGAGAAGTGTCTCCACGATCACATCTGGAAGACATCTCATTTGGAGACATTCTTGATATACTTAGAGAGGTGTTTAGACATCCACCAACCCTACAGTGGAAGGATCACCATTTCTGAAAGACTTCGGAGCTGGTCTGTCTACATCCTGGGTTACTCTGCCTGCTGATGAGCTTATTGATTTGGTCTCTAGGTGGGCATATAAGGAACCTGACTTAGTTGAGCCAATCCCTCAGAGGCCAGATCAGTTTCTGGCTCCAGTATTGGGAAGGAATTCTGAAGTAAGGGTGTGCCAGTGGATCCCATGGTCATGGTGCTGCCCACTAAGAAGGAACTTGCTGAGCAAAGTTCCTCAGTCTATCACCCTGACAGGGAGTCCAGGGCAATGGACAGGTTTGGGAAGGTGGGTTTATGCTTCAGTGACTTTTGCCCTTGGGTCACTGAACTATTTGGCACATTTACCAGACTACAAAGGGATTTGATCAAAGAACTTTCAAAATTCCTTTCAGGGTCCATTACTGCTAATGCTCAATCCTCTATGGCCTCTCAGTTGGCTACCCTTCAGTCCATTTCAAATTTGTCAATGAGACTTATCCTGCATGCAGCCAAAGGTGCTTATGTGATTTTAAAAACCTTTCAAGTCTTCATTCATCAGTGCACTCTTTGATAGCAGTTCATTGTTTGGGCCAAAAGGGAAAGACACACTGTAGGTCTGAGAAGGATGGAACACTCAGCAGTGGGTGTGTTTTTTTCCATCCCTCAAAGATTTTTTTCTAGGAATCAACAAGGTGGTTGGAAGATGCGATTTAGAAAGTCCCAGGGTCTTTTCCAGGAAATACGTAGAGATGGTTCCCCTAGGGGCAGAGGGCAGAATTCTAATGAATGACGATGGCCCTGCAGCAGAGGAGGCCTGCAAAACCAGGATTCCAGAGATTTTTTTCTGATAGACCCTACCAGTGCTTCTGAAAGGAAGCCCGATAGTCAACTCCCAATTGCCTGTAGAGGTGGACAATCCCTGCACCAGAAAGCCTGGCTAGATATAACAAGAGATACTTGTGTGTAGAGGATTATTTCCAGAGGCTTTATAATGCCCTTTTCCCTGCCACCTCCAACTGTACACAAGATTCCCTATGTTCCACCCAGTTAGGGGATAGAAGCAACAATAGAAGCAACAATAGAAATACAAAAGCTTCTAGAAAAAGGATCATCCAAGTGGTACCGCCAGACCAGATAGAATCCAGTACTTACTCAAGATTCTTTTTAGTTCCAAAGAATACAGGGGACTGGAGGCCAATTCTAGACCTCAGTGAATTGAACAAATCAGTTCAACGTACAAAGTTTTGGATGATCACAGTTCAGTCCATTGTACCCTTTCTCAGCAAGGGTGACGATGTGCTCAACAGACCTTCAGGATGCATATTATCACATAAAAATGAACAGACAATCCAGAAGATATTTATGCTTCCGGCTGGGAGCCTGTTATTCTCAGTTCAGAATACTGCCATTTGTTCACCAAATGCATGGCAGTAGTAGTGGCTCTCTTGAGACTGCAGGGATTCACAGTGTTTCTAGTATCTAGACGACTGGCTCATTAACCCCCCCAACCAGGCATCTGCTATTACTAGCAAGAGATGATGTGTTCCAGACTTATTCTCATCTGGGGATAACCATAAATTTCAAGAAATCTCAGTTAAAACCAACTCACACCTTGGAATTCATAGGAGCATTTTTCAGCATGACTTCAGTGACAGCTTCTCTTCCTCTTTCAAGAGTATAGATTATCAGATTCCAGGTCAGAAAAATAATTTGCAGTACCAAAATTTCAGCCTGCTTAATTCTTCAAGCCTTGGGGTCAGTGTCAACTGCCTTTATCTTAGTCGTCCTAGCAAGATTTCATATGAGATTTCGCTAGTGGAGGTTGGCAACACAATGGTCAGTTCTTTCCTGCACATTTCAACACAGATAATTACTCAGGCATGGAAAGGGTACCTTTGGTTGTGGATTCCATTAGATCAAGTTCTATAAGGTTGTCCTTTCTCCCCCAACTCAAACCCATAGCGATCATGGAGGCTTCCCAGATTGGGGGGTGTGAGGCAGTTTTCCTAGGGAAAACAGTCCAAGGCACATGGTCCCCTGAAGAAGCCAATTTCAATATCAGTGTTCTAAAGATGAGAGCAGAGTTCTTAACGTTGCAGGCCTTCCAAGATGCTCTTCCTTTAGAGACAATTGTAATTCAAGCAGACAATATGCCAGTTGTTTGGTGCATCAACAAGCTGGGAGGAACCAAATCCTACCCTTGTTGAGAAGGGCAATGGATGATCTCATTCAACCACTTTCTAATAGTAATGCACATTCTGGGGACGTCCAGTGTAATAGCAGACAGATTGAGCAGGTCCTTTCTTCTACCTCATGAGTGGTCTCCCAACAAGAAAGTGACAGATATAATTTTCCGTCAGTGGGGCCAGCCTTGCTGTGATTTTTTTTTGTATCACCCCTAAACAAGTGCGGCAGCTTCTTTGCCCTGATCCTCACACCAGGGGAATCTAATAGGAATGCTTTACTCCATGACTGGCCCCTGGTCTCCTTTATGCCTTTCCCCAACTTCCCTAATTCCAAAATTCCTACAGAAAGCTGCCTGGTTAAAGAGCAAGGTCATCTTTATTGCTCCTTATTGGCCTCGACAAATTTAGTTCCCCTTTCTTTGGCCTCATCTAATTTACCCACCTTGGCATCTGGATCTGATTCCAGACCTTCTGTCTCACCCAGCAGGCATGATTCTCCTGGACATCTCAAAACTGAAGCTAACAGCATGGTTTCTCCAATTCATTTAATAGCCAGACCACCAATGCTCTCTTCCCATGTCCATTATATATTTTTATCTCCCCATAAGGCTTCTGCAAAAAAAAAAAAAAAAAAAAAACTTTATAGAAGTAAATAAAAAAGGTTTGTTTTCTGTGCACAACAAAAATGCACTGACCCCTTTTCAGCTCCTGTACAATGTGTACTTGATTTTTTGGCAACAATTTTTAATGAGGGAGTTAGTTCCTCAACGATTAACATTCAGTTAGTAGTAATCTCTGATTTTCATATTGGAAGCTAGAGAATTCTTCACTGGCTTCTTCTAAACTTTGTAAAGTTTTTATGAGACCCACACTCCTACTGAGACCCCCATATAAAGATCCTACCCCACCCTGGAATTTAAGCTTGGGTACTGCAAGGCTTGACTCATTCACCCTTTGAGTCAGCGGCAAAATGCGATCTTAAGTTTCTTACCTGGAAAACTATCTTTCTAGTGGCCATTACCACAGCTAGAAGAATTCCAGAACTTCAAGCATTATATTTAAACCTCCGTACTTGATCTTTCATAAGGATAGAGTCACTTTTTGTAACAATGCATCTTTTCCTTCCCAAGGTGTATCAGAATCCACTGTCAATCAATCTCTTAGTTTCCCAGTATTCTTACAGAAATTTGCAAACAAAGGTGAATATATGTTGCATTTGTTAGATGTTCTCACAGACAATTACATTTTTACTTGCACAGAACAAAAGAAATGAGAAAGACAGACCAATTATTTCTATCTTTTGCAGATTCTAAATTGGGGAAATCAGTTGCAAAGGTGACTTTAGCCAGATGGCTGACAGATTGCATTTCATTCATTTACAGCAAATTAGGTCTATACTTACAAAGACCTCTATGAGCTGATTCGACTAGGCCCATGGCTGCTACTTCCATATTTCTCTCTAGAGCTTCCATGGATGACGTGTGGCTGCAGCTTGGTCTAACCCTTATACCTTTATTACTCATTACAAATTGGATCTGGTCTTGGGGAAGAGCAGCTTTTGGCTGAACTGTGCTCAGGAATAACCTTCCTTAGAGTCCACCTGGGATTTTAGGTAGTTAGGGACTCTGTCCTAACAGTTGAGGATAGAATGAAAATTGACAACATCGGATAAAGAAGTTATGTACATTCCATCTGTGTTGTCCATTTTCATTCTTCCTCAACTTTCCACTCACTAACCCCCATCTTTTGCCTTTATTGACTTCTGGAAAAATGAGAGATTTTAAGGACTCCACTGTCCTTAATATTGAGCCCCAGATATGACCTTTCTGTCAAGAAAGTTGTAGTGATTCTTTGTACTTTATGTAAGACAGCAAGCAAGCTCTGAAGTATGTTATGGGTTGGTCCATTATGGGTAGAGGGAGAGCTCAAGAGTTTTTGGTGGCCACGAGCTTTAGTAATGGCTGAGTCAGATCCAAACCCAGCAGTTGCAGAATGAAAATGGACAATACAGATGGGAGTGTTATGGCAAGTACATAACTTCTTTATTTCACACAAATGCACAACTAACCAGCCTTTAGAATAATATGAAAATGACGTTTCTGCTAGCCCTCCCAAAAAAGCATAAGTATTCATATTTCTTCACACAAATTCCCCTTAAGGGTCGAATTTAAACCTACCAAGTGAAAAGGACAAGATACATTCGTCCACAGCACAGCTGGACAACCCTCCCCTAAAAAAAGGATAAAATTATTCCAATTTATTAACGCAAATGTTCATTTGCCAGCCTTAATGGCATAATTTAATTTGAGCAAATGAAAGGGCAAGTTACTTTAACCCACAGCCCAGCTAACTATCCCCCACCCCACCAAAACAACAAGAGGGAAGAAGAGTACAATGGGGAAAAAAAAAATCATAAACATCCAGTTTCAAAATATGTAAACAAATTTACACACGCCAAACTTTAAAATATTCAGAGAAATGCAAACCTACACACAAGCCTACTCACGATCTCCCCTCCCCCTTCCAAAAATAAGAAAAAAAAATCTGGTTGTATTGACAAAAAAAAAAATACTTGTCCATCAGTCCAGTAGTCCACAATGCCCTGGCTGATAAACTTGCTGTGATTAATCCAGTTCACTGGGTTCAATTAAATAAACAAAACAAAACAAAAAAACTTTTCCACTGCAAAACTCTCTACTGAATTGCACTAGTTTTAAACTAGAAGGTTGTTAATTTTAAAAATAACCATGGTTCTCATTGGTCTTGCCTGTAGTTCCTTACACATTTCCTCCAATCCTGTACCACATTTTCATGAATGGACACACGGACGCTTGCAGAGAAAGAAACAAGGCATTTACTTCAGAGCCACATCATGGTCATATGGGGCCCTAGGCGGGGTAATGGATCAGGCCTCCACACACACAGCACCCGTTCCAGTCTCCCATTTCTCCCCAGTTACCATAAACAATGCTCAAACCTCAGTGTGCATACTATTTTATTTACTTCTACAATGATTATGGATATTTGGATTTAATTTAAAACTTTTATTTCATATTTTCTAGCACAAACACTGATGGACATTTGCTAAAAAAAAAAAAAACAATACAGTGTTACATTGAAAACAGACTAAGCTTTAACTGTAAACTTCTCTGCCATTGAAACTCACATTCATTGAAATGGCATTGAAACCCACATTCAAAGAAAATGGATCTGGCCAGTGGCAGATAAAATTTACTTTTGGGATGTTTTCAAGCCATAATCCAGTTGCACACATTTTTAGAACAATGCATATATGCATGTGTTCTTTAATTCACCTTCCTAATTGTATTAAATTATATTCTTTGTATAATATAGCACCACTTGTTAGAGTGCATTTTGAAGTTGTAGTTTTGAAAATTTTTATAGTAAGCAATGAAACAAAACATATAACCAAATAATGACAAAACTGCCCATTTCAGAACATATTAACCATAAAGGCCACTCAAACTTCTGTCGTTAACATCCACAAATACCAGTCAATGTATACAATCTCGGCAGATGCAAAAGTCATCTGAATAACTGAATATTAAACAGAGCTGTAACTAATAGAGGTCGGTGCTAGCAAACAACTTTATATTTCAGTGTTTCCTCTACAAATTCAATGCGTGCTGCCCTTGAAGAATAAATTGCCTATGTTACAGTAAAAAAAAAAAAAAACATTGTAAGCTGGTCATATCGTAATAGAAATGGATGGCAAACCAACAACTGTTTCATAGTTGCTAGCCATCTCATCCAAACGAGGACACACACAGGATTGCAGCACATCCCCGCATTGAATTACAGCACAGTATCAGCAATCCATCTATTTGCTGTGGGAGTAGAATGCACAGCCTTCTCCATCAAAAAATAAGTATGTAACCTGTTACGGTATGACCATTCCCTAAACAAAACAGATGCACATTGAAAACGGACATAGCATGAGCAGCAGTAAACCTCTCTTCCCGAAGTTCACAATTCCTTGAAAATGCAGTGAAGCTTGCAATTCCTTGCAAATGCTTAAAACTCTTTTGTTACTAGTTTGGTAGTTTATGTAAAGGATTCAGGCTGTTTCCTGTAACCAAGGTACTGGGTTTGAGCCTGAGGAAATTTACTAAGCTGCATAGGTCTTGACTGCCCCGATTCTTGCCTCACAAAATTTGTGGCTTTCTGTTAAATCACTAAGGATGGAAGTTTCTAAATAATGACATAAATTTGAGTTTCAGATTTCATGTTGTTCAGAAAATGTATGCTAACACAAATCTTGTTATTCTAGCAACTCCTAAGTTTATAAGAAGAATATTTAAAATCTGTCCTTATTTTTGGGCATTTGCCTCCACATAGGCTTACATAGGCTTTGACCAGATTTGAGAGGTATTCTAACTAACTCACTAACTAGCTCACACACACACACTTGTATTTAAATTCAGCACAGGACGGTGGAACACCAAAAAGGAGTATGCAACAGGTGCATGTGTCGTCAGTGCATGCAGGGACGGACATAAAGAGCATTCTTAAAGAAGAATACTCGTAAAGGATCTGGCTCTAGTTTTAGTTTAAGCTTTTCCAGGTGCCTTTGCAGTTAACTCCTACTGACGCCTATAGGCATCAAATATTGCTTGTTCATATTTGCATAAATAATTCGAAACCTATGCTATGTACAAGATTTTAAAATATTTCATCATAAAGCTTACAAAATGGCAAACTCAACTACATTAATACTTGACCTCTGTCTAGTGCAGGTAAATGGATATTAATTGTTGTTTTATATTATACAGATATAATTTTCATATTTTTCTAAATATCTCAAATCAAGTAACACAGACAGGAGTCCTTAGCCTCATATGAATGCTCCTGACTAGATGAATAAAATGCTGCTGACAGTATTTGTGTAACTTGAGTGGTTGCTGAGATGTTATAAGTTGTTTACAAAATATTGCAAATGTAATAATTACTGTGTT